>NW_028162620.1:0-108532 GCF_964263955.1 Coregonus lavaretus
ATTGCTGGGTGTCTTCAGAGACTGAGGTATAGAGACACACTGTCAAGTCAAAACATCTGGCTGTGCTTTCATGTCAAAACAGTTACTCTATTCTATTTATACAATTATATTATATTATATTATAAGATAATATATTATATCCATAGGCTCCACTCTGTATAGTGTTAATGATGACTGTTTGTTCTGTACATTGATTGAATGGTTAGGACTATCTCACTGTATTCACAGATTAAATCCCAAGAGACCAGGAGACCAAAAGGAAGCCTTCAACACTGCAGCCCTTCATCCAGTCATAGTAAACAACCTACCTGTCTGTCTGTCTGTCTGTCTGTCTGTCTGTCTGTCTGTCTGTCTGTCTGTCTGTCTGTCTGTCTGTCTGTCTGTCTGTCTGTCTGTCTGTCTGTCTGTCTGTCTGTCTGTCTGTCTGTCTGTCTGTCTGTCTGTCTGTCTGTCTGTCTGTCTGTCTGTCTGTCTGTCTGTTTGTCTGTCTGTCTCTCTGTCTGTCTCTCTGTCTGTCTGTCTCTCTATTGTGACAGATGTAGACACAGCCAACTTCTCTGTGGTGGTTGTTGTTGCTATCAGTGTTAAGGTCAAGGTACAAAGTGATTGACCTCACTCTGACCCATATACAGAGTTCAACCACTCTGATAGACCTCCATCTTGGAACAGAACTCACTAGGACACAAATTAGAATACATTTAAAGTTGTCAAAACATGTCATCTTCTTTATCCTGTATTGTATATAGCTCTGATTTCACTGTCCTTACACAACTCTTCCTGGTCTATAGAAATGGGAAGGAGTGAGTGGATTCTGTGAGATCCATACGTTGTTCTTCTTGCGCTGTAAAGACCTGAGTCTCCGGGTGCTCCATGTGATGGCCTACAGTCTGGGCCTGGAGGCTGAGGTCTTCCTGAGTGCAGACAGACACATAGGGAGTGAGTACAGCGCTCTCTCTCTCTCAGGGGGTTATTTATGTACAATCACACCTGGGTGAAGGGCTGCTCAGTCCTAGGAATGTAAAACTGAAGTTCCATGGTAATAGAGTAACACTGACACTCAGATTCTTCACTTTAAAATGTACGTCAAACAAAAACTAATGATTGCAAAGTTAAACAAACCTTACACCTTTATGCACAAGGACTACTTTTAACAATATATACACAAAAAATAACAAAAACACATTGACTTGAAGAACAGCGCAGATGCAAAGTTTGGTAACAGAATGACGGCACAGTACTGACAACATAGCTGACCTGATGCAGAGGTGGACCAGTGATGTTTTCCTCTCAGTGGTGAGACTTGCCCTTCCATTTGACACACCTTTACCTCATAAGATCATACAAGATGTTACAGGCTTATTGCATGTGGAAACAGACCTGCGTTCAAATACTATTTAAAATAATGTTGAATACTTAATAAGCAGTGCTTGATTGAGTTTGCCTGTTGTAATGGAACCAATAGAAAAGTCCTAAAAGTACAATCATCAAAACCTTTTCTCGTTCAGTTAGTCCCTCCCTGTTTCAGCTAATTATCTTAAGTTTGGTTCCTAGTGAATACGACTCAGGTCTCTATGGAAACATCAATGTAATTTCACCTTAGGTTTTTACTCCTCACTTTCCCTTTCAGGTTTATAGGGTTTTGTTGCCCCCTGCTGGAGACTGGAGCACAAGGCAGTCCCTGGCTTTCTTTGGGCAGCTGGAGGATGAGGCCCTCCTCACCTGTTGTGACGGGTCCAACAAATATCCCCTGGTGAAGGCAGGGTCCTATCTCATCCAACGCTTCAATGACTCTTATGGGAGGCAGTGAGCATTTCCCATGTTAAGCTATGGAATTAATTGTACAGCATTGGATTGGTGTTGGCATGGGGTAGAGGGAGTTTACATATACCAGTCATTTCCTTTTAAATCCATGAAGTCCCAAAATAATAAGTCTGTTCTGATCTTCTTTGTTCAAACCCAGTACTTATAATCTTTCCCAAAATATGGGGGGTTCCCCATACTGACCAATCCCCTGTCTACAACACACAGACTCCCTCTGTTCTATGGGGTGTCCCTCTAAAACGGCTCCCTCTGAAACTGAATAAACATCCTCTCAGGTTCCACTTGAAAACATTAGCAAAGTCTTAATTCATCATACACTACAAAGTGCTTGTGAAGAGCTGGGTAATTTCTCATTGTTTGGGCCATTGTTTGGGCATGTTCAAAACCCTTTATTCTGAGGGCTCTTTGTTGCTTTTTTACATCTGAGGCAGAACATGTTACTGTACATTCCACCCACTCCTTTGCTAGTTTCAACCCTCCAGTCTTTTCCGGGCCCAAGCTCCCTACCTTTTTGCATGTTGTACAGGCCAGCTTTGAATTTTGCTTGACAAGCCAGGGGTCATAAGTTTGCTTGGTCTTGAACTGAGCCTCCGTCCAAATTGCACCTGCTCCGGGCACTGCCCCCCCCCCCGTGCACTTCGTCGGTGGATGGACATATGTAGAAATGAGAGAGCAGGTCTGAAATCAGTGGGGAAGGATTAGGATGATTGCACAGAAGGATCCCCGCACTTTTACATGATGGTTTTTCTAGGAGGTGGGAGAAATAACCAGGAGGCAACTTGATTTAACTCTGATCGCTTTTTTAAATGTTTACAGTGCAAACAGTGAACAAATTGTATAAATAATGCCGCGTGAGGTACCGGAGCCGGGCAAATAGGTGCTGGAACAAATTAGGTCAAATCTGAGAGGTGCCAGATCCGGCTCAAATTAAGCACTGGAACCCAGGTCTGGAGTGTATGACGTTGGTGTATTGGTACTGAATATACCAGAGATGGAGACAAGACTGATTGGAACAGAACCAGTGAGACCCAGACCAAGACTCAACCACTAGAGACCTCTAGACCCATGTGTCCAACCTGTAAGGAGACCTAGACCAGTTTAAATGTGTCTCACCTGTAAGGAGACCAAGACCAGTTTAAATGTGTCTCACCTGTAAGGAGACCTAGACCAGTTTAAATGTGTCTCACCTGTAAGGAGACCTAGACCAGTTTAAATGTGTCTCACCTGTAAGGAGACCTAGACCAGTTTAAATGTGGACAAATGAGCCCCAGAGTGTGAACATTAATGCTAGTGTGATGATGATGCTGTCAGTACAGCATAGTGTGGTGAGTTTCAGAGTTGGTCATTAGTCCTCATAGGGGATGGTTTCATTCTATGGAGTAGCAGTGGGCTTCATGACATTGTGCATGTTTTCGATCAAATCCATTGCGGTGAACTGCACAGACTCACTAATCTACAAATCCCCTTGCTTCTTAAATAATGACTCACTAAGGGGTCTTTCACACTAAATTGGTTTGGAGCTGGGGTTTTTCGAACTTGTTTGGACTGGTGTGAACACTATCCGCACTCGGGAGCACACCAAACAATGCACCTAGGTTGGCTCCAAAGGAGTGGTCTCGTTCTGTTTCCATTCATACCCCTTGGTGCTGTAGTACCGTGGTGTGATTGGCTGCAGGTGTCAACGCAGTCCGGACCAAACACAGGAAAAGATCCAAGCATACAGTATTATTGGTTGTTTGAAATGTGAGCATTTGATCAAATGCACGCATTATAATATCTTGATATCTCTGAAACATGTTGTGAATAGCAGTACATTTATGAGCGCATCTGTAAGGGGCTTAATACAGTTGTATTCCAGACACTAGGTAGCAGCCCAACGGGGAATAAAGAAGAAAAGTTAAAGTGGACTGGGGGAGAGGAAGAAAAACTAACAACAAATGCTGTTACAGTATCTCACAAAAGTGAGGACACCCATCACATTTTTGTAAATATTTGAGTATATCTTTTCATGTGACAACACTGAAGAAATGACACTTTGCTACAATGTAAAGTAGTGAGTGTACAGCTTGTATAACAGTGTACATTTGCTGTCCCCTCAAAATAACACAACACACAGCCATTAATGTCTAAACCGCTGGCAACAAAAGTGAGTACACCCCTATGTGAAAATGTCCAAATTGGGCCCAATTAGCCATTTTCCCTCCCCGGTGTCATGTGACTCGTTAGTGTTACAAGGTCTCAGGTGTGAATGGGGAGCAGGTGTGTTACATTTGGTGTCATCGCTCTCTCACTCCCTCATACTGGTCACTGGAAGTTCAACATGGCACCTCATGGCAAAGAACTCTCTGAGGATCTGAAAAAAAGAATTGTTGCTCTACATAAAGATGGCCTGGGCTATAAGAAGATTGCCAAGACCCTGAAACTGAGCTGCAGCACTGTGGCCAAGACCATACAGCGGTTTAACAGGACAGGTTCCACTCAGAACAGGCCTCGCCATGGTCGACCAAAGAAGTGCTCAGCGTCATATCCAGAGGTTGTCTTTGGGAAATAGACGTATGAGTGCTGCCAGCATTGCTGCAGAGGTTGAAGGGGTGGGGGGGTCAGCCTGTCAATGCTCAGACCATACGCCGCACACTGCATCAAATTGGTCTGCATGGCTGTCGTCCCAGAAGGAAGCCTCTTCTAAAGATGATGCACAAGAAAGCCCGCAAACAGTTTGCTGAAGACAAGCAGACTAAGGACATGGATTACTGGAACCATGTCCTGTGGTCTGATGAGACCAAGATAAACTTATTTGGTTCAGATGGTGTCAAGCATGTGTGGCGGCAACCAGGTGAGGAGTACATAGACAAGTGTGTCTTGCCTACAGTCAAGCATGGTGGTGAGAGTGTCATGGTCTGGGGCTGCATGAGTGCAGCCGGCACTGGGCAGCTACAGTTCATTGAGGGATCCATGAATGCCAACATGTACTGTGACATACTGAAGCAGAGCATGATCCCCTCCCTTCGGCGACTGGGCTGCAGGGCAGTATTCCAACATGATAACGACCCCAAACACACCTCCAAGACGACCACTGCCTTGCTAAAGAAGCTGAGGGTAAAGGTGATGGACTGGCCAAGCATGTCTCCAGACCTAAACCCTATTTAGCATCTGTGGGGCATCCTCAAACGGAAGGTGGAGGAGTGCAAGTTCTCTAACATCCACCAGCTCTGTGATGTCGTCATGGAGGAGTGGAAGAGGACTCCAGTGGCAACCTGTGAAGCTCTGGTGAACTCCATGCCCAAGAGGGTTAAGGCAGTGCTGGAAAATGATGGTGGCCACACAAAATATTGACACTTTGGGCCCAATTTGGACATTTTCACTTAGGGGTGTACTCACTTTTGTTGCCAGCGGTTTAGACATTAATGGCTGTTTGTTGTGTTATTTTGAAGGAACAGCAAATTTACACTGTTATACAAGCTGTACACTCACTACTTTACATTGTAGCAAAGTGTCATTTCTTCAGTGTTGTCACATGAAAAGATGTACTCAAATATTTACAAAAATGTGAGGGGTGTACTCACTTTTGTGAGATACTGTATATCGTAATTACATTATGAAAATTAAAGTAAACAGTACCTTTCGCGTTGGAGTTTATAGAGAAAGAAAAACTAAAAAAATTTAGAACCATAGTAAAGCCCAGTATGGACTATCAATACAGGTACTGTATGTAGAACCATAGTAAAGCCCAGTATGGACTATCAATACAGGTACTGTATGTAGAACCATAGTAAAGCCCAGTATGGACTATCAATACAGGTACTGTATGTAGAACCATAGTAAAGCCCAGTATGGACTATCAATACAGGTACTGTATGTAGAACCATAGTAAAGCCCAGTATGGACTATCAATACAGGTATTGGGGGGGGGGGGGGGGGGGGAGAGAGAGAGAAAAAATTAGGTAAAGTTCTGGAGATGAGGGAATATGTGTGCAGAAAGAAACCCTCAAGTATGGTTAACCACAGATAGGCCCAGTATGGACTATCAATACAAGTGACCATTTAGAATGTGACCCAGTTCAATGGGTCTTAACAGAACTGGGGGATGTCAGCCATGAAGTTGTCTAAACACAACTGGAATATAATTTGTTTGTGATTCATTGTTAATGGACTTTCCATTAGGAACACAGGGGAAAAACCTAACACAACAACACACATAACACACAACCAATAAAAACACAAAGGGGGAGGAAACCACTAAAGTCATTACCATATTGTCATTTTCTAACGACAGGGAGAAAACATGTAAAATCTAGAAGACTACTTTAGATCTGGTCAAAAGAAGCCTAGTGCACTACGTAGGGAACAGGGAGAGATTTGGGACAGAGACAGTAACTCCTGTATGGAAATCTTCATTCTAATGACAGTGAGCAAATCTCCAATCTCCACCCTATTCCCTATGTAGTGCACTACTTTTGATCTGGTCAGAAGTAGCCTAGTGCACTACGTAGGGAACAGGGTGTCATTTGGGCCAGAGACAGTAACTCCACTGGGTATGAATTGTCTCTCTATCTTATCTGTCTTCTATATGATGTTCTCCTCTCCTCCTCTCTTCTCTCCTCTATTCACTCTATTCTATCATCCACACCACATGCCAGCTTCAACTCAATCCATTTACAAGTTAAAGACACACCTTGGAATAAATAGCAAAGGAAAACTACTACTAGATGGATTTTTTTATTTCCCATCACCATGAATCATATTTAATAACTGAACAGTAGCAGACCTAACTTAATCTGTTCCTGACTCTGGATAGTGGATTAAAAAGACCATCAATCTCCAATGATATTAAAGTACAATTCTGAACATTACTGATATACTGAGTGGCAAGTAAAGATATCTGCTGGGTTTTTATTGTTTGGTTAATAGCACAACCTGCTGGACAGATTTAATGTTGCTTGACTGAGCAGTATGGGAGAATAAAAGATGCCAAACTTAGGGCCGGTTTCCCGGACATCTCCATTGAACATGCTTTTTAGTCTAGGACTAGGCTTCATCTGTGTCCGGGAAACCGGCCCATATAGTTCAATTAGCAAGTAAGTAACACTACCTGTTCCATGATACTGAGGAAAATGACATTGAGACAGAGAACCAATTGAGAAAACATTTCAATGGTTCTGAATGACAACCAAAATACATTAACAGCATACATCATGATTAATGTGAATATATAAGATTAAAACATTGCACTTAAAAAAATATGAATGCATTGAATTGTAATTCATAACATCTTCTGAAGATCAAATCAGTCAAATCATTGTACATAAAAACAGAGCAGAATGAATCATCACATCTGGGGACCATCACCACCAGCATGACTAGTATCTATGTGGACCCTACTACAGTTTAACCAGCTCAGCTATAGACTACACCAGCATGACTAGTATCTATGTGGACCCTACTACAGTTTAACCAGCTCAGCTATAGACTACACCAGCATGACTAGTATCTATGTGGACCCTACTACAGTTTAACCAGCTCAGCTATAGACTACACCAGCATGACTAGTATCTATGTGGACCCTACTACAGTTTAACCAGCTCAGCTATAGACTACACCAGCATGACTAGTATCTATGTGGACCCTACTACAGTTTAACCAACTCAGCAGTACCAGAGAGATAAAACCCAGGATAGAGGGGCTGAGTGAATGTGGTCTGGACTCTGTGGAGGAGGGTCATTGTGTCAGAGACACTGTAGAAGGACAGAGTACCTGCCTTGTGATCCAGGTACACTCCTACTCTGGAGGACTGAGGGCCTGATACTTTAGTCTCAACATTATTGTGTCTGAAACAATAACCACCACTATAACACTGTAAACTCCAGGACTTGTTATTCTGTCCAAATGCACCATCTGTCCCTGTTCTGCTGATGTCTTTATATGAGACTGCTGTATCACACCACACATTACAACTCCACTCCACCTCCCAGTAACAGCGTCCAGACAGACCCTCTCTACACAGAACCTGGTAGTTTGTGAATCTGTCTGGATGAACAGGATATGGTTGTTCTTGGCCTGTATAGGTCACCTTTCTGTTCCCTTCAGACAGCGAGAGGTGTGTGCCTGTTGTGTTTGGGTCCAGTGTGAGCTGACAGGAATCTGGGAGAAGAGCAGAGACCAATGAGGGGAGTTAGAACAATAAGTTAAGTCAGATACTGTATCTACCCTGTCTTTGATTAGAGCACAGCAGAGATCAAATCAGAGAAATATGAGGAGTCAGATAGATACCCAGTCTTTGATTAGATCTACTATTGCTATATATTTCTAGAGGGATTGTTAGGAGTGTCAGTAAAAAGAGACTGTTAGTTACTTCAGAATAAAGAGACTCACATTGTAAGAACTGTTCTCTGGTCTTGGGCTCTGGAGGCAGTACAACATCCACTATATTCACTACAGACACACAAACACATTCACAGAGAGAGGGAATGTTATCATCACACCATATTCCACATGTTTATGACTAGTAGGGAACTTTCAATGGTCTAAAGTTGATGTTCTTATTATTTTCAACACACCTGTAGAGGAGATCTTGGTCCATTCTCCTTTAAGGACGTCTTCTAGTTTCTCTCTCAGTTCAGACACAGTCTTACTCACATCTCCAAAGTACTGAAGAGGACGGACAACGATGCTGGGTAAGTCTGAAAATACACTGATACTGGAGAGAGACTGATAACTCTGGAGAGAGAGGGAGAGAGAGAGAGAGTGAGAGAGAGAGAGTGAGAGGGAGCAGAACCAAATGATTGAGAGTTTTAATTTCATATCACATGTATCAAGGCAGTTGAGTTACCTGGAGGAAATGGATGTGATCCTCTGTGTGTGAGAGCTGCTCCAGCTCAGTGCTTCTCTTCCTCAGCTCAGCTATCTCCTGCTCCAGTTGCTCCAGGAGTCCTTCAGCTTGACTCACTTGAGCCTTCTCTTGGGCTCTGATCAGCTCCTTCACCTCAGAGCGCCTTTTCTCAATGGAGCGGATCAGCTCAGTAAAGATCTTATCACTGTCCTCCACTGCTGCCTGTGCAGAGCGCTGTTAAGAGAGAGAGAGAGACTGACTTGTCTTACTTTAATGAGCCATCCTCATTACACTAACACCCCCACTCCTAAAAGCACATTGCGTGCCACCACAACCTCCACACAATCACATTATCCAGTACCCAACACCACAGTACAATACACCAACCAGCACCACATTCCAACCGTCCATCCAACCCCTCCTCTCCAGCCGTACAGGCAGCCCCCCTGAGCCCCCATACCTCATGAAACATCTCCACACTGTTGATCATTTTGTACAACTCAAACTCAACCCTAAGGCGTCAACAGTAATGGCATTACCCTGGCAACACAGAAAAAACATGATGAACAGTCTGTCATTGCAGAAAACGGACACCCCCCTCCCCAACTCCCAGGTCAACCCGAGCCAACCAGCTATTGGTGTCCAGGGCTCCATGTAATACCCTCCACTGGACGACCCCTGACCTTTCCAGCACTGGGAGCTTATAGAGCACCCTCCACCTATACCCTGCCATGCTCTCAGCCCCCACAACCCCCTGCCACTGATGCCCCTTCACTCCCACTAAGCTCAGAGTGTTAAAAGTCAGTAAGTCCTCCAGACTCTCCTGCCAGTCCCCAGTCTCTGCTGTCCCTTCAAGTGGTGGAAACGGTGGTGGCCCCTCCTCAGGCTGCTCCAGCCCTCAGTACTGCAGCATAGAAATCAGAGACCCCTGCTGTATTGAGTCTCTCCGGCCGCATGATGAAGAGCTGCTGATCCAGCCCCAAACCACCAGCCCTCCTCAACAGAGCACATGCTGGTTCCCTCCAGCCCACCTCCGTACGGTACAGTATCCTCTGTGCTGTTGAGTCAGAACGCTGCCACCCTGACCAGAAAAAATTCACTAACTTGCGCTGCAGGTCCACAAGCAGACCACCGGGGGCGTTGAGAATGGCCAATTTAAGCCATAGAGAGGATGCCACCAAGTTGTTGATGATCAGCACCGTCCCTCTGTATGCCACTTGGGAGAGGAGCCACCTCCACTTCGTCAGCCTCGACACCACCGCTTGTGACACTCCTTCCCAGTTCTTCCTATCCCAACCCTCCGAGCCCAGATACACCCCAAGCATCTTGAGCCACTCACAGCCTCACTGCAACCCCCCTGGAAGCTGCGGAGGTGCCCTGTCCCTCCTTACCCGCCCAGCAGGTTCCCTCATCTCCCCACAACAGAAGTTACCCACCCATCAGACTCCCTCATCTCCCCACAACAGAAGTTACCCACCCATCAGACTCCCTCATCTCCCCACAACAGAAGTTACCCACCCATCAGGCTCCCTCCTCTCCCCACAACAGAAGTTACCCACCCATCAGGCTCCCTCATCTCCCCACAACAGAAGTTACCCACCCATCAGGCTCCCTCATCTCCCCACAACAGAAGTTACCCACCCATCAGACCAACGTAAACAATGGATTTTCTTGGTTTCCCCACTCTGTTTCTCCAACCCAAAAGAGCTGGGGGCAGCCATCTCTCTCAACATGGAAAAACTAGCTCTTACAAGTGATCCTTTTGAATTCTTTCATCTGAAATGAAAGCCACTAGGTCCCTGCGTAGTTCAGATAGATTATATTGTAGCCCCACCCTACCTTGCCCCACCAGCTCAGCCTCCCCCTCACGAATGAACCACTCAAGCTCCCCCAGTACTCTCCTGGCCTCTGAAGAGGAAAAATCTGTATACTGCTGACAGAAAACCTGAATCTGGGCTTTCCCTACGTCCCACCACTGACTGAGAGACTCAAACTCCCCCTTCTGCTGTTCCCACCTCTCCCAAAAGCCTTGGAAGCTTGAGCAAAAAGTGGCATTTTGTAAGAGCTTTACATTGAATTTGGTGAAACAGAGAACTGAGCCCTGTACTAGGTACATACACATTTATGAAAGTAAAGACAAGGTCATTATTTGGGCTCTAACCACTAACAACCTACCCTTACACACCTCTTTTGACATTTTAATGTTTTTGTTTGACATATTCCCCCAGTCTCTGCTGCCGTTCATGTTAAGGAAGTCTAACCGTGAAATCTCCATAAGAGGTGGGAGGGAAATCACCACAATCAGAAACCAGTAGAGAAGCCCATAAAGCCGCCATGCCAGAAAAAACCATCCATTTAAGCAGATTCTGAAGACATGCCCTTAAGAACCCATGAGCCATTTTCTCAGCCTATACCGCTTCCTGGGTGAGAGGACACTAAACCCCTCATTCTTCATCACGTGTTGTACTGACCTTACAAACCTTCCAGGATCAATCAAATAAGACTCCAGCAGAACCTTCTTTTTCCACTTTAGTCTCCATCAGGAACCTAGAAAGTTCTCTCAGCGTATATACTGGGCCCTCAGCCTGACTGGCTGTCAGCTCTGGATCCAATGAGCCATCTGAAAACGAGACCGCCTTGTCCTCCGCTCCCGCAGACTCACCTCCCCCCTCTTCCTCCTCCTCCATTGGCACGGTACCGTCCTCCTCCTCCCCAGTTTCTGCCCCCCTGCACTTCCCCCTTGATCAGTGCCTCTTCCCCAATGACAGACAATATTTCCTGGGATGAGCCCACCAAGCCTTCGCCCACCGGAGTCTCTGTTACTACAGAAACCTGCCTCAGCTCATGTAGCCCAGCTGCAACCCTCCCCACCACCGCTTTCTCTACGGCCTGCGCACCACCACTTGGCCATGCACTACTCTCCTCCCTCCTGGTACCACCACCACTTGACCCTGCTCTACTCTCCTCCTTCCTGGTACCACCACCACTTGACCCTGCTCTACTCTCCTCCTTCCTGGTACCACCACCACTTGACCCTGCTCTACTCTCCTCCCTCCTGGACCACCACCACTTGACCCTGCTCTACTCTCCTCCTTCCTGGTACCACCACCACTTGACCCTGCTCTACTCTCCTCCCTCCTGGTACCACCACCACTTGACCCTGCTCTACTCTACTCCCTCCTGGTACCACCACCACTTGACCCTGCTCTACTCTCCTCCCTCCTGGACCACCACCACTTGACCCTGCTCTACTCTCCTCCTTCCTGGTACCACCACCACTTGACCCTGCTCTACTCTCCTCCCTCCTGGTACCACCACCACTTGACCCTGCTCTACTCTACTCCCTCCTGGTACCACCACCACTTGACCCTGCTCTACTCTCCTCCTTCCTGGTACCACCACCACTTGACCCTGCTCTACTCTCCTCCCTCCTGGTACCACCACCACTTGACCCTGCTCTACTCTCCCCCCTCCTGGTACCCCCACCACCTGAACCTGCTCTAATCTCCTCCTTCCTGGTACCACCACCACTTGACCCTGCTCTACTCTCCTCCCTCCTGGTACCACCACCACATGACCCTGCTCTACTCTCCTCCCTCCTGGTACCACCACCACATGACCCTGCTCTACTCTCCTCCTGGTACCACCACCACTTGACCCTGCTCTACTCTCCTCCCTCCTGGTACCACCACCACTTGACCCTGCTCTCCTCTCCTCCTTCCTGGTACCACCACCACTTGACCCTGCTCTACTCTCCTCCTTCCTGGTACCACCACCACTTGATCCTGCACTACTCTCCTCCCTCCTGGTACCACCACCACTTGACCCTGCTCTACTCTCCTCCCTCCTGGTACCACCACCACTTGACCCTGCTCTACTCACCTCCCTCCTGGTACCACCACCACTTGACCCTGCTCTACTCTCCTCCCAGCCTCTGCCCCCTGAGTCCTAGTAGGCTGGACAACAGAACAAGTCAAAATTCACTGAAGGCTGTAAAACGGCCAAAGAGCATTGGCTGAGCTGGAACACTAGCCTGAGGCCAAAGCAAATGAATTGAAGCGAACCATCACTGAGCCTCTTCTGACTGGAATGATCCTTAGAATTCAATTTTCCCTAAATGGCACCAAAAAATGTCTACCTTTTTATTTCACCACTACAATCTGTTCTTAGGACGAAACAGAAAAAAATAAGTAATAAATAATAACTGGTGTAGAAAGTAAACATCCACACCTCGATGGTGCCAAGTGTGCTTATATCTGCATTACCAGGAAGTAGGACTTTTTTTAAACTTCTGACTATTTCTGGTCTAGCGATCGATGACAGCAGAGTACACTGCCCAACCTGATGTCGTTAGAAAGAGGAGATTATCCTGATTAAAATGGAGTCTGACTTGAAATATACCATTGTGAGATATTTTGTGAAATAAAGAGACATACCTATATTTCCCCTAAAGGAAACAATGGGACGACCTCAGAGCTCCAGGAGTACATGTTGTTTTTGGGACGTTTTAACTACCAGCAATACGCTGCCCAAACTTACTTCATTAGAAATAATAGGTTATCTTGATTAAAATGATGTAGAACTTCAAACCGTTAAAATTAATACATATATTTGACATAATTGGTGAAATAGACAGACATGTCCCTATTTCCCCAAAACAATGGCAGTCTGAAAGTTCTAAGAGCAGTCTTTTATTTAACCAGTTTACCATTTATCTACGACCATTTGCCTTTTTGTGGATTGTTTACATTTAGTTTACATTTACATGTGAGTCATTTAGCAGACGCTCTTAATCTAGCGGTTAAGAGCGTTGGGCAGTAATCGAAAGGTGGCTGGTTCAAATCCCTGAGTGGGTTGAGTTACTGACGTGATCTTCCTGTCTGGGTTGGCGCCCCCCCCCCCCTTGGTTTGTGCTGTGGTGGAGACCTCTGTGGGCTATACTCGGCCTTGTCTCAGGATTGTAAGTTGGTGGTTGGGGATATCCCTCTAGTGGTGCGGGGGCTGTGCTTTGGCGGAGTGGGTGGGGTTATATCCTTCCTGTTTGGCCCTGTCCGGGGGTTTCTTCGGATGGGGCCACAGTGTCTCCGGACCGCTCCTGTCTCAGCCTCCAGTATTTATGCTGCAGTAGTTTATGTGTCGGGGGGCTGGGGTTAGTTGGTTATACCTGGAGTACTTCTCCTGTCTTATCCAGTGTCCTGTGTGAATTTAAGTATGCTCTCTCTAATTCTCTCGTTCTCTCTTTCTCTCTGAGAACCTGAGCCCTAGGACCATACGTCAGGACTACCGGGCATGATGACACCCTGCTGCCCCCAGTCCGCCTGGCCTTGCTGCTATTCCAGTTTCAACTGTTCTGCCTGCGGCTACGAAACCCCTACCTGTCCCAGACCTGCTGTTTTCAACTCTAAATGATCGGCTATGAAAAGCCAACTGAGAGACCTGAGCCCTAGGACCATACGTCGGGACTACCGGCCGTGGTGACTCCTTGCTATCCCCAGTCCGCCTGGCCTTGCTGCTATTCCAGTTTAAACTGTTCTGCCTGCGGTTATGGAACCCCTACCTGTCCCAGACCTGCTGTTTTAAACTCTAATGATCGGCTATGAAAAGCCAACTGAGATTTATTCCTGATTATTATTTGACCATGCTTGTCACTTATGAACATTTTTGAACATCTTGGCATGGTTCTGTTATAATCTCCACCCGGCACAGCCAGAAGAGGACTGGCCACCCCTCATAGCCTGGTTCCTCTCTAGGTTTCTTCCTAGGTTTTGCCTTTCTAGGGAGTTTTTCCTAGCCACCGTGCTTCTACACCTGCATTACTAGCTGTTTGGGGTTTTAGGCTGGGTTTCTGTACAGCACTTCGAGATATTAGCTGATGTAAGAAGGGCTATATAAAATAAAATTGATTGATTGATTGATTGACTAGGTGAGAAATCTGTACCCTTGTACATCGACAGATTTAGGCACTTAACCCTAGTCGTTCTGGATAAGAGCGTCTGCTCAATGACTCACATGTGAATGTAAACTAGGCCTCTGTGAAAGCGTGGCAATAACTTATTAACTTTTCATTATTCCCAGACAGACTCCTCTGAAGGCAGGCAGGCAGCACACTCCTGAAAACTAACTGCTCAGCAAAGCAAAGGCTCTTTGGAGAGCTACCAGATTTATATAAAAAGCTCATTTTCAGTGTGTGTCCAGTGTCTGTTTATATGTTAAGGGGGTGTTACTTTGGCAGATAATGTCACCCATCTAAATATATATATATTATTTTTTAGATAATTAACTAAATGTATGGTGTTTTTGGTTTATGTCAGTTTCATTGTTTGTTATGCTATGAATTGTTATTTTATGGTTGTAAGTGATCAAATGAACTAGAACATTTTATATTTAGCAATTTTGAGTAATTACTACTTTAGTAAGGATACACTTAGTAAGGATATATACTTTATTCAGTACTACTGCAGTTGCTAAATAATTCCAATAGATGGCAGCATAAGACCATGAATGACAGCATAAGAACCTCACAGGAAAACTCCTGCCTGAGCTTTTTACTGTCCCTTTCCACACTGCTAACGCAAGAGGAAGGACTGAAAACACATTACTGTGAAGTAATATAATGATGAGTCATGTTTATTATTACCTGTTTTTATGCTCATGTTTTAAAATTATACCTCATTACTATAACGATTATCAAAAAGCGTGAACATTAATTCAGTCACCTCTGGTCGACAAAAATGTATTTTTCTAGTACATTCATTGTCAAATTCATCAACCAGCACAGAGCCACTCTGCCTTCTCGAACAAGTAGTCAACTCAACAAGCCCCGCAAAAAGCTTGTGCCGTCAGCGGCAGCGAGCACTCTGCCTTCTAGCACAAGCCAGGGGCATGTTGAGGTAAATTTTCTAACCGCGATGGTTGCATGATTTATTGGTGGGCTGGAATATATGAGATATTAAGATGATGTCATAATGCATGTTTACTAGGGTTGAGGTTAGCGCATCTGACTAGTGATTATTTGGCCAGGGTTCAATACCTGCTAGAGTTAATATTTTGTTGCTCTCCCAAAAGCAACACAGGCCTAATACGAGATATATAGCTAACTGTAAAGTAATGAGTGACCTTTTTAGAAAATCATAGGACATAGTCTTTGGTTGCATGCTATTTTATGCTTGTAGCCTATAACTGATGCTTCATGGTCTTATGCAGCCATCTATTGGAAATATTTAGCAATTAAAAGTTATTAATTCACGTAAAGACATTGGTGAGGCAGCTGAGAAATAAAGTGTATTTTTCTTATTAATTCTGGAGATCAGTCTCAAACCAGCCCCACCTATGACATGCCAATTGCTGGACTTTCACATAGAGGTTACTAGGTCACACCCAGTTCAAACCACATTTAAAAAATAAAACAAATGTGTTGTTTATCAAGTGTTCTGCCTTGCAATAATACCTATAATAAAATGACTAATAAAGGTTACATAGGTTTTATTAAAAAAATAACAATAAATGCTATTTAGTACTATAATGGTATTTACTAACATAAAATTATTACTAAAATAAGTTCTCAACGTGTTCTAGGCTACCCTCCCCTAGAATTAGGGTTAGGGGTTAGAGTTAAGGCTAAAATAGGTTATAAGTAGGGTTAGAGTTTCTGTATAGCACTTTGTGACATCTGCTGATGTAAAAAGGACTTTATAAACACATTTGATTGATTGTTAGGTTTAGGGTGTTTAAAGCAAAAAACTGTATGGGTTATAGCTCTCTTGCTCCTCCCTTTGGCCTTCTGTGGGTACTACATACCTCATTCACAACACTTGCTAGGCTCATAATCTGAGGTAGCAACTGTGTTAGATCTATAAATCAATAAGCTACACCTATCCATTTAGTTTACAACTCAGTGAACCTGCGCAGCATTCGCTCAATTTGATGCCTACTAACAAACAAATTACCCAGCAACAATTTAGAAACAATAAATCGTACAATTATTTTGTAAAAATGTATTTATTTAAAAAATGTCTGGCTGTTTAAATCGGCTACATCTTGAAAAAGGAGGACAGGAATGCGTTCTGTTTAGGTTTTACACCTTTTTATGAAAATAATATGGTTAACCATCGCTAGCACTGTGGGCAGGGGCGGTGTGTTCATTAGGGCGATATGGGCGACGCACTGCCAAACGGGAAAAGGAAGGGATTTTTTTTCTAATCAATTATATCACAGCAACATTAGTTATCAGTGTTCTAA
The DNA here is from genome assembly GCF_964263955.1 of Coregonus lavaretus. Lineage (NCBI taxonomy): Eukaryota > Metazoa > Chordata > Actinopteri > Salmoniformes > Salmonidae > Coregonus > Coregonus lavaretus. The sequence continues at coordinate 16,886 of NW_028162620.1, forward strand.
TCTAGACGTCTGATCTGCCACTAAATGTCCAATCAGGCTAAAATCGTACTTCAAATGGCCCCGCCCCCTTTGGGGCGATTTCAGTCAGGTTGAAAATCGCCCAGAAGTCTCTCATAGCCTGTCATGTAAAATCTTTTTTTTTCAAATATCAGAGCTTTCAATACAATCTCTATGGGTTTCTGAGGGCTTGCACTTACGCGCTTTCGTCATACGTAACATAACCATGAACGTAACTAAGAAAAGAGCGGGTAGCAGCGTCAATCAATTCACGTACTACTATCGAGATGGCTAGCCTTCAGTGCAACTCGATTGTCTCTTTGAAAGAAGTTCACATCAAAGACCATTCAAAACGAGCTACTGTAACTGGAGTGTATGCTAGCGGTCATGAGGGAACATATTGTCTCAATCGCCAGTGTGCTTTTGGAGAGACTGAACGGTCTTTTTGCCATTCAATGGGCCAGGAACGTCTGAATGCACTGGCCATGCTTTCCATGGAGAGGGAACTAGTCCTCAGCATGCCTGATTTCAATGAGAAAGTCATTGACCGCTTTGCTGCATTGAAAGAGAGAAGAGAACAGTTTCAGTACAAGTAATGTAGCCTCTCTCTCTCTTTGTCCCTCCCTGTCTGTCTCTTTAACACACACACGCCCAAATCAGTTCACAGTTGATGTTGTTTAAAATAGTTATTTTTCATTTTAAAAAAAGTTAAAAAATAATAATAATCTTCATTTTTACAAATCTATACAATTGGCCAGAATATGGTTGTTCATATTTACAAATCTATACAATTGGCCAGAATATGGTTGTTCATTTTTACAAAGCCATACAGATAGCTGTGTTTACCTTTTCTAGAAATTATTTTCAAATTCTGTTTTCAGGCAAAATGTCTATCACTGTTCATTTTCACAAATCTATACAAGAGGGCAGAATATGGAAGTCTATAAAAATTTCTTATTACCAATAACTTGCATCAATGTTTTCAGTAGCCTCTATCAAAAGCTCCTGCTTGCTTGTTGTGAATTATGCTCAGGTGCACATATTTCCAATTCAACCATGAGGCAAAAAATGTGGTAAAAGCTCTTGTTGATCCTGCAATCTGAACAAATACCAAGATGCTGTATTTTCAGCTGATATTTCATTTGTTTATGGAAATGCATATTGTTTATGCAGTGTTGAGGAATGTGAAAGAACACCCTTGATTATTTTTACAGTGATAACTTATTTTGCTTTTGTAAGCCAACACTTTTGAGATCAGTCAATAAATGCTTCTGGCATTGACTTATATGCTGCCCCTGTCTTCATGTTGTTGCTGGACATATCTTTTTTTAAATGTGTGTAGGTCACCTAAATCATCAGAAAAATTGCCCCCCCTGAGAATTTTTTCAGGAGCCGCCACTGACTGTGGGTCACCACAAGGTGTACCCAGGTGAACAGTGAGTTTGCTCACCAAGTAGTCATAACCTTGTTAATAATAAGTTACCTGAGGTAAAGCTACAATGTTAATACGGGCTGGTCTCATTACCAGCCCATAATAGTGAAGCTGGCATTGTGACGCAGAACAATGGGCTGGGAATAGAACTTTCATTAGGCGAGTTGGTGCCACAGAGCTCAATACAACTAATAGGAGCTGGCAGGGTGAAACATGCCCTATCATTTCTAAACTACGGCAAGCATCTGGGACATATGGTAATATTATGAAACTGGGCTCCATGGCGGATGCAATGAAGTAGTTTTATCAGAAAAAGGCGTTCAAAATGTATTGTGTCCAGCCTAGTCCTAGCCCCCGCTGCCGGCTGGTCGCGCTTGTCTGCACTAGCATTATGTCCTACATCCCCACACTAGAAACACCCAAAACTAACTGCTAGCAAACTCTGCGTTCCACCCCTCCCCTGCGTAACCTTGAAGTTTGTTAAGAAACAAACACTTGTCTACGAAAAGTTAAATTTTTAATGGATTCCGCTTGGCACCCAGCCGAGAGCACACGAAAACCACTTGCAAATTTACCAAAACTAACCAACTACTTGCGGTCTGTTCGTAAGTAATAAACGGAGGCTGGACTATAATATAAATCCATTATACTTTGTGACACAAAATGGGAAAAGGGGAAATTATAATAATACAGAAAAACACCCTTCCAACTAACCCTACTCATTAAATACCCACTACCCCATTCCACTACTTTGACCCTATCTGCTCCTGCACCATGCCAACGGCCTGGGAGGACAGGAAACCACAACTCAACACACCCTGTAACTCTTCTGAAGTCTAATCTTGTATGCCCAAATACTACTCTGCAGCTGCCACCACAATATCTATTTTCTTTTTTTTACGTTCCATTTCTGCTGTACAGTTGATAACCATTGCTATGAACGCTAAGAAGCTAACTTTACTAAAGCATATATCACTCGTTGGCCTATCCCTCTGTGCTGGCACAGATCTACTACTCACAGGGATCCTCTCAGGATCTCTCACCCTTGACCCATCCTCCTCTACTTCCTTCACTGTCTCAGCATATGACACCTTCTGCACTACTCTGACTCTAGCCACCTCAACCTGCCTCTCTCGCACCGGACACTTCAGATCCCCAGCAACATGGGTATCCCAACAGTTGACACACAACTTTATCCACCGAAACTACACAATCCTCAATCCCATGCCCTCCTGCACACTTCCCACATCTTGGAATCTCCCTCCTACAAACTGCTGCAACATGACCATAAACGTTGCACCTGAATCAGCACAGTGGATTCGGCACAAAGTTCTAACATGATAACTGATATATCCTACCATGACTTTGTCGGGTAAAGATTCAAAACTCAAAAGGACTGACAGTGACTCCTCTGTTTCACCACGCTCACCACCGGGTCTGTGTTGCACCAAACGGCAGGCATCACAAACACCAGGAATTTTCAACTTCAATTGCTCCACTTCTACACTTAACGCTACCCCAGAAATCACTCCTTTCAATGGTGCCCTGTTCCTAAGAGCAAAGCAAGAAACAGATCTTGACCCAAGTTGCGTGACACGGAGCGCCCACTCCCTCTGGTCAGAAAAAACACAAACAAATATCACAAGTCCACTACAGGTTACCTTCACTGATTCAACTGCACCCAACTCCTTTCCCACCCACCCTGAAACCACAAATGGATCTGCCAAAAGGAATGGATCCACTTTGTCCTACAATGTAACTCCTACTGCACCAGATTCTTCTTTATCATGTCCATTGATGCCAGGCTCTGGTTCTGAGCTCTTCACCACACCTTCTACCTCACTTAACTCTCCCTCATTCATTTCCATTTCACCTCCAGAACTCAGTCTGGCGAATGGCTCACTCTGTTTGCACTTGAATTATAACATTTGAAAGTCTCTATTCCATTGAAACTTTTGTGAGTGTAATGTTTACTGTTAATTTCTGGTGGTTTATTTCATTTTTGTTTAGTATCTATTTCACTTGCTGTGGCAATGTAAACATGTTTCCCATGCCAATAAAGCCATTTGAATTCAATTGAATTGAGAGAGAGAGAGAGAGAGAGAGAGAGAGAGAGAGAGAGAGAGAGGGCTCCATGTTAATGTATAGGGGACATGAGTCGGTCATGGTTACTCATGGTTATGTGATGAGGTAGCCCCGCCTTCGACTTCAAAATCAGTGTCGGCCCTCAGCCCAATAGGGAATGTCCTCTTGGTGTAACGGTCAAGATGTTGTTTTCTCCCTCAGTAGACCCGGGTTCATATCCCACCGGTTACATTAAGCAGTCTATTCTCTGAAAGGGGTCCAGACAGCCTGTTCCCAACAGTGGAGCCAGTGGGATTGGAGACGGGCCCCTCTCTCTCTCTCTCTCTGACTGGAGGAGAGAAGTGAAATGGTGTGTCTCCTCTGGTCAACAATACTCACCTTGAGAGACTCCACAGCCTGTTGGAGCTCCTTCAGGTCCTTCTCTCTCTCCTGGAATCTCTGCTGGACTTTCTGCTGACTCATCCCCAGCTGCCTCTGTGGAGAATCACTCTTCAATGAGCTATCAAGCTTTATTTGTCCAGTAGATCAATAGTATAGTAATGGGACATAGGGCACATTGAAGATAGGGATTAAAATGTTGAGGAAGTGTCTGTGTGAAATGATATTATTACGTTGTTATGTGAATTATTATAGTTTTAACAGTGCACAAAACAGGGGAGATGATTGGGTGTTTGATAACGAATGATAATGGCGTTTGACTTTAGAAAATGGTGATACATTTGGAGAATCTGGGTTAGCATATCTATATAATCAAGGTTTGTGTTCATATTTGTTCTGCTGAGGATTGATTTCATTTGAATGATCTCATATTCAAACAGCCTTAGTTCCTACTGTAATTATTATTTGTTTATCAGACAGTCACCAACAAGTTGTTCTGGTCTTACCTGTTTCTCAGTCCTCTCTGCTGCAGCTGACACTGTATCATGGCCTTTATGTTCATCCATCACACACAGCAGACAGATACACTGCTGTTCGGTACGACAGAAAACCTCCAGCAGTTTGTCATGATGAGAGCAGATCTTCTCCTGTAGTTGTGCGGTGGCTTTGACCAGCTTGTGCTTCTTGAAAGCAGGAGATTCATAGTGAGGTTGGAGGTGAGTCTCACAGTAAGAGGCCAGACACCCCAGACAGGACATGAGGGCTTTCCGCTTTCTGGTCCCAGTGCAGACATCACACGCCACATCTCCAGGTCCAGCATAGCACAGAGCAGGAGGGGGAGCAGCCTGGAGTCCTGTCTTCTTCAGTTTCTCCACCAACTCAGCCAACATGTTATTTTTCCTCAGATTAGGCCTTGGAGTGAAGGTCTCTCTGCACTGAGGACAGCTATAGACCCCTTTCAGAACATCCTGATCCCAGCAGCCCTCAATACAGCTTCTACAGTAACTGTGTCCACAGGGGATAGCCACCGGCTCCTTCAGTAGATCCAGACAGACAGAACAACAGAACTGGTCCTGGTCGAGCAGAACTCCCTGCTGAGCCATTTGGACGGTTGTTCACTCTCACACAGACAGACGACACAGAGAATCAGATAAGTTTCGTTTCCACAGAAGAGAGTTTGTGGGAGGGGGAGGGACTTCCTGGTTCTACCAGAGGGGTGGGGTTAGAGGGAGGGAGGGGTTAGAGAGAGAGATAGAGAGAGAGAGAGACAGAGAGAGAGAGAGAGAGAGAGAGGGAGAGGGAGAGGGAGAGAGAGAGAGAGAGAGAGAGAGAGAGAGAGAGAGAGAGAGAGAGAGAGAGAGAGAGAGAGAGAGAGAGAGAGGGAGAGAGAGAGGGAGAGAGAGAGAGAGAGAGAGAGAGAATGATGTAACACTTTACATTACAGTGTGTTTATTGGTGTGTAATTATTCCTGTTAGTCCAGTGGTGTAAAAGTACTGTGATGCCTCATTCTTCCACTGTACTAGCAGCAGTAACCCTAGCCAGTAATAAGGCTACTGGAATGGAAAGTGGTACAGGAAATATAAAGGAAGGATTTATACATGTCATCTATGATATACTCTATGTAATGATATGTCTATGTCTTCTAGATGGTGTTCTATACTGTATGTAATGATATGTCTATGTCTTCTATATGGTGTTCTATACTGTATGTAATGATATGTCTATGTCTTCTATATGGTGTTCTATACTGTATGTAATGATATGTCTATGTCTTCTAGATGGTGTTCTATACTGTATGTAATGATATGTCTATGTCTTCTATATGGTGTTCTATACTGTATGTAATGATATGTCTATGTCTTCTAGATGGTGTTCTATACTGTATGTAATGATATGTCTATGTCTTCTATATGGTGTTCTATACTCTATGTAATGATATGTCTATGTCTTCTAGATGGTGTTCTATACTCTATGTAATGATATGTCTATGTCTTCTAGATGGTGTTCTGTACTGTATGTAATGATATGTCTATGTCTTCTATATGGTGTTCTATACTGTATGTAATGATATGTCTATGTCTTCTATATGGTGTTCTATACTGTATGTAATGATATGTCTATGTCTTCTATATGGTGTTCTATACTGTATGTAATGATATGTCTATGTCTTCTATATGGTGTTCTATACTGTATGTAATGATATGTCTATGTCTTCTAGATGGTGTTCTATACTGTATTAAATGATATGTCTATGTCTTCTAGATGGTGTTCTATACTGTATGTAATGATATGTCTATGTCTTCTAGATGGTGTTCTATACTGTATGTAATGATATGTCTATGTCTTCTAGATGGTGTTCTATACTGTATGTAATGATATGTCTTTGTCTTCTATATGGTGATCTATACTGTATGTAATGATATGTCTATGTCTTCTATATGGTGTTCTATACTGTATGTAATGATATGTCTATGTCTTCTATATGGTGTTCTATACTCTATGTAATGATATGTCTATGTCTTCTATATGGTGTTCTATACTGTATGTAATGATATGTCTATGTCTTCTAGATGGTGTTCTATACTGTATGTAATGATATGTCTATGTCTTCTAGATGGTGTTCTATACTGTATGTAATGATATGTCTATGTCTTCTAGATGGTGTTCTATACTGTATGTAATGATATGTCTATGTCTTCTAGATCTTCTCCACCACTTCAGCCAACATGTTATTTTTCCTCAGATTAGGCCTTGGAGTGAAGGTCTCTCTGCACTGAGGACAGCTATAGACCCCTTTCAGAACATCCTGATCCCAGCAGTCCTCAATACAGCTTCTACAGTAACTGTGTCCACAGGGGATAGTGACCGGCTCCTTCAGTAGATCCAGACAGACAGAACAACAGAACTGGTCCTGGTCCAGCAGAACTCCCTGCTGAGCCATTTGGACGGTTGTTCACTCTCACACAGACAGACGACACAGAGACTCAGATCAGTTTTGTTTCCTCAGAAGTGAGTTTTTGGGAGGGGAGGGACTTCCTGGTTCTGCCAGATAGGTGAGGTTAGAGGGAGGGAGGGAGGGGGGGATAGAGAGAGAACTGCGTTCAACGTGGAGAGGGAGACAAATATTTTAGTTTCTAGGTTAGGGCCCTTCATTTGGAATAAATCTAACAAATATGAGTTGTTAGAATATATAAAGGGTAACAGTTCCTATGAAGTACATATTATAATTATTTTAATAAGCTTCATAATGCCTTATAATACACTTATGTGTTATAACACTGATTATAAGTGTCTATAATAATTCATAAGTGGTTGTAATGGGGGGGTTTGATATTGATACAATATACTGTAGTTTAAATGAATACTGTATGTATTGACTGATCATTGAGAATGAGGTAATACTTTACATTACAGTGTGGTTATTACTGTTAGGCCTAGGGTCACGGTTAGAGTTACTACATTCAGCAGTAACCCTAACCCTAGCCATATCTAGGACTAAAAAGAGAAGATGTTTTATAATCAGAGTTCTTTGTATCTCTTCTTAGTCAGACAGAAACCCCCCACATCTTATAGGTCGACGAGGTTATGAACATATCCAATTAATTGTTTCTCGTTCCAGACGAAATGAAACTGCCTTTCAGCAGGAAAAGCTTCTCTAAATCAAATCAAATCAAATTTTATTTGTCACATACACGTGTTTAGCAGATGTTATTGCGGGTGTAGCGAAATGCTTGTGCTTCTAGCTCCGACAGTGTAGTAATATCTAACAAGTAATATCTAACAATTTCACAACATATACCCTATACACACAAATCTAGTAAGGAATGGAATTTAAGAATATATACATATATGGACAAGCAATGACAGAGCGGCATGGACTAAGATACAGTAGAATATTATAGAATATAATACAGTTTATACATATGAGATGAGTAGTGCAAGATATGTAAACATTATTAAAGTGACTAGTGTTCCATTTCTTAAAGTGGCCAGTGATTTCAATAGGCCAGAACTGTTAGAGTTACTACATTCAGCAGTAACCCTAACCCTAGCCATATCTAGGACTAAAAAGAGAAGACGTTTTATAATCAGAGTTCTTTGTAATACTTCTTAGTCAGACAGAAACCCCCCACATCTTATAGGTGGACGGGGTTATGAACATATCCCATGAATTGTTTTCTGCAACCAGATGAAATGAAACTGCCTTTCAGCAGGAAAAGCTTCTCTAATAATCCTAACCATTGCTGGGTGTCTTCAGAGACTGAGGTATAGAGACACACTGTCAAGTCAAAACATCTGGCTGTGCTTTCATGTCAAAACATTTATTATTTTCTATTCATAAAATTATATTGTATTATATTCTTTGATAATATATTATATCCATAGGCTCCACTCTGTATAGTGTTAATGATGACTGTTTGTTCTGTACATTGATTGAATGTTTAGGACTATCTCACTGTATTCACAGATTAAATCCCAAGAGACCAGGAGACCTAAAGGAAGCCTTCAACACTGTATCCCTTCATCCAGTCATAGTAAACAACCTCTGTCTGTCTGTCTGTAAACACAGCCAACTTTTCTACGGTGGTTGTTGTTGCTATCAGTGCTGCACAGCTATTTTCAGGTCTCTCCAGAGATGGTCGATCGGGTTCAACTCCAGGATCTGGCTGGACCACTCAAGGACATTCAGAGAATTGTCCCGAAGCCACTCCTGCGTCTTGGCTGTGTGCTTAGGGTTGTTGTCTTGTTGGAAGTTGAACCTTCGCCCCAGTCTGAGATCCTGAGCGCTCTGAAGCAGGTTTTCATCAAGGATCTCTCTGTACTTTGCTCTGTTTATTTTTCCCTCGATCCTGGCTATTCTCCCAGTCCGTGCCTCTGAAAAACATCCCCACAGCCTGATGCTGCCACCACCATGCTTCACCATAGGGATGGTGCCATGTTTTCTACAGACGTGACGCTTGGCATTCAGGCCAAAGAGTTCAATCTTGGTTTCATCAGACCAGAGAATCTTCTTTCTCATGGTCTGAGAGTACTTTAGGATCCTTTTGGCAAACTCCAAGCAGGCTGTCATGTGTCTTTTACTGAGGAGTGGCTTCCGTCTGGCCACTCTACCATAAAGGCCTAATTGGTGGAGTGCTGCAGAGGTGGTTGTCCTTCTGGAAGGTTCTCCCATCTCCACAGAGGAACTCTGGAGCTCTGTCAGAGTTACCATCGGGTTCTTGGTCACTTCCCTGACCAAGGCCCTTCTCCCCCGATGCTCAGTTTGGCCAGGTGGCCAGCTCTAGGAAGAGTCTTGGTGGTTACAAACTTCTTCCATTTAAGAATGATGGAGGCCATTGTGATCTTGGGGACCTTCAATGTTGCAGAAATGTTTTGGGACCCTTCCCCAGATCTGTGCCTCAACACAATCCTGTCTCAGGGCTCTACGGACAATTCCTTCACCCTCATGGCTTGGTTTTTGCTTTGACATGCACTGTCAACTGTGGGACCTTATATAGACAGCTGTGTGCCTTTACAAATCATGTCCAATCAATTGAATTTACTACAGGTGGACTCCAATCAAGTTGTAGAAACATCTCAAGGATGATCAATGGAAACAGGATGCACCTGAGCTCAATTTTGAGTCTCATAGCAAAGGGTCTGAATACTTATGTAAATAAGGTATTTCTGTCTTGTATTTTCAATAAGTGTGTACAAATAAAAACCTGTTTTCGCTTTGTCATTATGTGGTATTGTGGGTAGAGGAAAATGTTTTATTTAATCAATTTTAGAATAAGGCTGTAACGTAATAACATGTGGAAAAAGTCAAAGGGTCTGAATACTTTCCGAATGCACTGTATGGCAGCTAGAAATCAAAACTGGATGGTCTTCAGAGATAGATGGGAGGGGCTGAGGGTAGCTGAAGGCGGGGACTAAAAACAAACAAAAGATAACTAATGTAAAATGTAGTGTCTGGGAAATGTATGTAGTATGTACATTTATAAGCTGGAAGTGGAAGCCTAAGTATTGTTTGTCCATTAGTTTAGGAGGGGTGGTAGGGTTAGGGGAAAATAATAAAGAAGGAAAATGTATTTAAAATAATATTTACAAAACATATATATGGGGGATTGGAAATGATGCAGACAATTACACAGATAGAAGCCCCAATATATCTGCAATGTTAAAGCTGGTCCTATAGCTGTAGGGTGGCTTTGACCAGCTGGTGCTTCTTCAAAGCAGGAGATTCATAGTGAGGTTGGAGGTGAGTCTCACAGTAAGAGGCCAGACACGCCAGACAGGACATGAGGGCTTTCTGCTTTCTGGTCCCAGTGCAGACATCACACGCCACATCTCCAGGTCCAGCATAGCAGAGAGCAGGAGGGGGAGCAGCCTGGAGTCCTGTCTTCTTCAGTTTCTCCACCACTTCAGCCAACACAGTGCTCCTGTTCAGAACAGGCCTTGGGGTAGAGGTCTGTCTGCACTGTGGACAGCTGTAGACACCTTTCAGATCATCCTGATCCCAGCTTTCTTTAATACAGCCCATACAGTAGCTGTGTCCACAGGCAGTAGTCACCGGATCCTTCAGCAGATCCAGACAGATGGAGCAACAGAACAGTTCCTGATTCTCTGCCATTTTGGTGCTCTCTCCCGTAGCTTAAGCAATGGCAGTGTCAAAGATTACTTTCTGTTCAGTGTCAAAGATGACTTTCTGTTTCATGGAACTCTACACCAGAGGACAGGAAGTGGCTTCCTACTTGACTGTGTACTCTGTATGTAGAGTGGATGTGGTTTATTTGATGAGGAAGCGTGACAGAGTGTTGGGTAGTAGCCAGAGATGGTTAGTATTTATGTTACATGTATTTGAAATACGTATTTTAATTACTTCTGAATATTTTGTCATTAGAATTACACTGGGCTGAACTACAATCCAATGCATTTTGTATTTTTTATTTTCCAAATAAATACTAAATACTTTTCTACACCATTTATCATAGCGGTTCACATGTTGTGGCCCACCTTTCACCCTGCATTGGTATCAGAAGTCTGATAGCACTATGGTGTGATAAGAACGTCTGCTAAATTAACTAAATATAAATGTATATGTAAAAATGTTGATAAATACTTTGTTGAGGGAAAATGTACTTGATATGATTGTAATATTTTGTTGTCTCACCAAGCTGTCTTAAGATGAAGGCACTAATTAAAAGTCACCCTGGATAAGTGCGTCTGCTAAATGACTAAAATGTAAATGTCGATGTAAAAATGAATAATTGCAAAGCATGCTGAGTATTATTCTAAAGAGCTCCACCCCGAAACAAGGCCAAAAATAATACCCAGTGTGCTTTGCAGTTAATTTCTTATGTTCATTTTCACATATACATTTACATTTGAGTCATTTAGCTTATCCAGAGTGACTTGCTCAACTAAGGTAGATAGCAAAATACAGTGTCACTGTCATAGCAAGAAAAAAGGTTTTGTCACTGTTTCTGAGAATGTTGTTGGTGTTCTGATCGGTTACTTGCAAATGTATTTTTGTATTTAAAATGAATACATTACATTGAATTAAATACATTACAAAATACAAGTATTTAGTTGTTTATTTTGATACATTGATCTTTATGGTATTTTGTATCTGTATTTTGTAATTGTATTTTGTAGTTTAATCCCATCCCTGGTAGTAGAATACTCTGTCTGCAGGGTGTTTTCAGGACCAGGACACTGGAGGCAAAGGACCGGTTTAAACAGGAAAATGGCCTGGAGTTTTATTAAAAAGAAATGTTTCACAAATCACTTTGAAAAGGCATTGAAAAGGCAAAATAAAATACCTATCTCTCCTCAGAGCATAATTACTGGGCAATCACTTACAAACTCAAGAGATCAGGGTGTTGTTTCAGTTCTCGGAACAGGGATCTGAGAACTGACACATCTCAGTTTTCAACCCTAATGCTGAGCTTTTGTGAATTCTATCTCAACAACAGGATGCTGCGCCTCACCCAGAAGCTGTTTTGGCACTCTGCCTAGAACAGTTGGTTTAGACAGAGGATCAACAACAGGATGCTGCCCCTCACCCAGAAGCTGTTTTGGCACTCCGGCTAGAACAGTTGGTTTAGACAGAGGATCAACAACAGGATGCTGCCCCTCACCCAGAAGCTGTTTTGGCACTCTGCCTAGAACAGTTGGTTTAGACAGAGGATCAACAACAGGATGCTGCCCCTGGCCCAGAAGCTGTTTTGGCACTCCGCCTAGAACAGTTGGTTTAGACAGAGGATCAACAACAGGATGCTGCCCCTCACCCAGAAGCTGTTTTGGCACTCCTCCTAGAACAGTTGGTTTAGACAGAGGATCAACAACAGGATGCTGCCCCTGACCCAGAAGCTGTTTTGGCACTCCTCCTAGAACAGTTGGTTTAGACAGAGGATCAACAACAGGATGCTGCCCCTCAGCCAGAAGCTGTTTTGGCACTCCTCCTAGAACAGTTGGTTTAGACAGAGGATCAACAACAGGATGCTGCCCCTCAGCCAGAAGCTGTTTTGGCACTCCGGCTAGAACAGTTGGTTTAGACAGAGGATCAACAACAGGATGCTGCCCCTCACCCAGAAGCTGTTTTGGCACTCTGCCTAGAACAGTTGGTTTAGACAGAGGATCAACAACAGGATGCTGCCCCTCACCCAGAAGCTGTTTTGGCACTCCGCCTAGAACAGTTGGTTTAGACAGAGGATCAACAACAGGATGCTGCCCCTCACCCAGAAGCTGTTTTGGCACTCTGCCTAGAACAGTTGGTTTAGACAGAGGATCAACAACAGGATGCTGCCCCTCACCCAGAAGCTGTTTTGGCACTCCGCCTAGAACAGTTGGTTTAGACAGAGGATCAACAACAGGATGCTGCCCCTCACCCAGAAGCTGTTTTGGCACTCCGCCTAGAACAGTTGGTTTAGACAGAGGATCAACAACAGGATGCTCAGCCAGAAGCTGTTTTGGCACTCCTCCTAGAACAGTTGGTTTAGACAGAGGATCAACAACAGGATGCTCACCCAGAAGCTGTTTTGGCACTCCGGCTAGAACAGTTGGTTTAGACAGAGGATCAACAACAGGATGCTGCCCCTCACCCAGAAGCTGTTTTGGCACTCCGCCTAGAACAGTTGGTTTAGACAGAGGATCAACAACAGGATGCTGCGCCTCACCCAGAAGCTGTTTTGGCACTCTGCCTAGAACAGTTGGTTTAGACAGAGGATCAACAACAGGATGCTGCCCCTCACCCAGAAGCTGTTTTGGCACTCCGGCTAGAACAGTTGGTTTAGACAGAGGATCAACAACAGGATGCTGCCCCTCACCCAGAAGCTCTTTTGGCACTCCGCCTAGAACAGTTGGTTTAGACAGAGGATCAACAACAGGATGCTGCCCCTCACCCAGAAGCTCTTTTGGCACTCCTCCTAGAACAGTTGGTTTAGACAGAGGACCAGAAAGAGGAACTTGTGCGACACACTGTTCTAATGAAGTTTTACTGGCAGAATGTTTTCTTCATTATATCTTCTTCACACAATAACTTACGTTTAGTACCTTTAAGACTAACTGTATGTCATCTTACTTAATTACCTTGTACCTAAGTCAATTTCTGTCACCACAAATGTTATCCACAAGTGCATCTGACTGGGGAAATAAATATAGGGCTTCATTGACAACATCCTGAAGTATCCCTTTAAGAACAAAACTATAACTGAAATGTCTTTGGCCACCATACCAATCAAAACTACATCAAAAGAGTTCATCAAGAGGTCCATAGTCTTTGAGATAGTGGCTGGGTTGGAGACCCCACCAGCCGCATGGTGGCTCACCAAACGGGCATAGAGAGTTGACTGCAGCAAGGTGTACTGCTTAACTAGGATGTGGCCCTAATTGGAGAGTGGCTTTAGGGTGGAGTACGCTTCCAACAGCAGGCATTCCCTTCAACATGTTACAGAAGATAATGTGGAGACAGAGATGGGGGCAGTATCTCTGTTAATACGTATTTGAAATACATATTTCAATGACTTTTGACTATTTTGTCATTTTGTATTGCACTGGCCTGAACCACAATCCTATGTATTTGGAACAAGATACTTTTGAGACCTGTAATTTGTAAAAACATTTTGTTGTTGTAAAATACAACATATTTTTCTATACCATTCTTTATAGGGGTTGGACCCTTTCATCCTGCATTGGTATCAGAAGTCTGATGGCACTATGGTTTGATAAAGTGACTAGTAAATGACAAAAATGTGTACTCTGTATGTAGAGGGGGTGTGGTTTCTTTGATAAGGAAGTGTGACAGATTTTTTGTTAGTCGGCAGAGATAGTTTGTATTTATGTTACATGCATTTGAAATACATATATTAATTACTTCTGAGTATTTAGTCATTTGAATTATGCTGGGATGAACTACACTCCAATGTATTTTGAAAATACAAAATACTTTTCTATACAATTTTTTTTATAGCGGTTCACATCTTGTGGCCCCGCTTTCACCCTGCATTGGTATCAGAAGTCTGATAGCACTATGGTGTGATAAGAGCGTCTGCTAAATGAACTAAATATACATGTAAAAAAGAACACTTGAAAAATATGCTGGGTATTAAAAGAATGAGCTCTGCACCCAAAAGAAGGCCAATAATAATACCCAGTGTGCTTTGCAATTGTTCATTTTTACATTGTCATTTTAGTCATTTAGCAGAGACTCATATCCAGAGAGACTTACCATCAGTACATTCAACTAAGGTAGATTAACAATCTCATATCACAGTCATAGAAAGTTAAAAGCTGTTTTCTTCCTTCACTGAGAATGTTGTTGTAGTGAAGGTGTATACTAGCAAATGTATTTACCTGTATGTATTTGTATTTTATCTACATACAACTACAAAAGTATTTTGTATTTTAGTTTGATACATTAGTCTTTAGAGTATCTGGTATTTTTAACAAGATCCATTTTTGATGTACAGTATACAGAGACGTTTGAACCAAATGAATGCTTCTTTCTCTTCCCAGCCTTCCTCTCTTCTCTGTTCCAGGCTCTGTGATCTCCTTCCACCTGACACCCAGTCATATCAGAGGCATCTCCCTGCACTTCCTCCCCCTGTCCTACGGAGGGGGCTGTTTCCTGGGAGCCCTCATCATCCAGCTAGTCTACCTACTCTCTGGAGGTAAAGGCTTCACTAACAGATGCATCATCGTAACCATAGAAACTGAAGAGGAACATACATTCATGTTGGAATGGTTAATGGGGTTCTGTCTGCATTATGGTGATTCAGTCCTATGGCCACTGATAGTACTGTTCTCCTGTCCAACTACAGGTAACTTCTACCCAAACACACTGCATGAAGGGAATCTGGAGCATTTCTTCTTCTTCTTAGCCATGTTGATGACCATAAACACTCGGGTGTTCTGGTGGATATCTTCCAGGTCCAGGATGACAACCTCTCATGTATCAATATAGTCACTGTAGATGAGGCAAAGGACATGAGGATTTTCAGTGATACAAATTTGAGAATTTCCTTGACCCCTTGAGGTGACCTGAACAAAGTATGAATATAGTCTGTGCAGATGAGACAGGTGACAGTATTGAGACAGGTGACAGTATTGAGACAGATCCACCCTAGCAGTCTCTCCTCCCCTGTGTCCCAGGAACCTAGACCTGAGTGTGGTGCAGAGTAGAGGAGTAGGAAGCAGCCTTCTGGCAGAGAAACTCCTGCAGTACAAGACCTGCCTGTGATTCCACGACACCATGGAACGCTCCTCCACAACAGTCTCCATAGAAACAGTGTTGTGACCTCTACACTACCTTAGTCCCCTGTAGCGCTGGACAAATGCATGTGGACACCTAATCATCGAACATCTCATTCCAAAATCATGGGCATTAATATGGAGTTTGTCCCCCCTTTGCTGCTATAACAGCCTCCACTCTTCTAGGAAGGCTTTCCACTAGATGTTGGAACATTGCTGCGGGGACTTGCTTCCATTCAGCCACAAGAGCATTAGTGAGGTCGGGCACTGATGTTGGGCGATTAGGCCTGGCTCGCAGTTGGCGTTCTTATTCATCACAAAGGTGTTCGATGGGGTTGAGGTCAGGGCTCTGTGCAGGCCAGTCAAGTTCTTCCACACCGATCTCGGCAAACCATTTCTCTATGGACCTCGCTTTGTGCATGGGGGCATTGTCATGTTGAAACAAATAAGGCCATCCCCAAACTGCTGCCACAAAGTTGGAAGCACAGAATCATCTAGAATGTCATTGTATGCTGTAGCGTTAAGATTTCCCTTCACTGGAACTAAGGAGTCTAGCCCAAACCATGAAAAACAGCCCCAGACCATTATTCCTCCTCCACAAAACGTAATAGTTAGCACTATGCATTGGGGCAAGTAGGTTTTCCTTGCATCCGCCAAATCCAGATTCGTCAGTCGGCCTGCCAGATGGTGAAGTGTGATTCATCACACGTTTCCACTGCTCCAGAGACCAATAGCGGCGAGCTTTACACTACCAGCCGAAGCTTGGCATTGCGCATGGTGATCTTAGGCTTGTGTGCGGCTGCTCGTCCACGGATCCCATTTCATGAAGCTCCTGACGAACAGTTCTTGTGCTGACACTGCTTCCAGAGGGAGTTTGGAACTCAGTAGTGAGTGTTGCAACCGAGGACAGACGATTTTTAAGTGCTAGGCGCTTCAGCACTCAGTGGTCCCGTTGTGTGAGCTTGTGTGGCCTACCACTTTGCGGCTGAGCCGTTGTTGCTCCTAGACGTTTCCACTTCAGAATAACAGCACTTACAGTTGACCAGGGCAGCTCTAGCAGGGCAGAAATTTGACAAACTGACTTGTTAGAAAGGTGGCATCCTATGACGGTGCCACGTTGAAAGTCATTGAGCATTTTAGTAAGGCCATTCTACTGCCATGTTTGTCTCATGGCCCTGTACTCTTTTCAATTTTTACCAGTGACCTTCCAGGGTTGCCTAATCACACGTGACATTTTGGAAGGATGTGACCTTTTTAATCCTTCGAAACAGCACCTATGACCACAATGTAAGGCACTTCCGGTTGTCACAGGAAGCTGTAATTAAACACATATCCTCATTGGGACAAGCTCTTACAGAATCCTGCGTTTCAGGTCAATCCGTGAAAAACTAAACTTTTTACAGAGGGTTGAATGTAGCGTTTTCACTATCTGCTGGTGGATACATCTAAACCATGTTTAGGGTCAATCTTCCCACTTCCGGTTGCTCCAGGAAGCTTAAACTCAACACAGGTAATCCTTATAGTGGCCTGATGGGTTGACAAAGAAGACAGTTTGATATGGCAATATAAACCCACATAGGCATCAAGTTGAAGTTAGGGCAGCAGGCAATGTATTTCTATGGAAAAGAGTTCACGGTCAACTGTTTGAATAAATGCACCCTGTTTTCACTGTTAAGGATTAATTCCACATGGTCATGGGTAGGCTTGCACAGATCGGGAGAACCTTAGGAGCGTTCCTGTGGTTGAAATGTTTTTCTATCCTTACCGGATCTAATGCTCTCACCCAAAAGCACCTCAAATTTAAGACCAGGCTTCATTTTGGGCCTTGTCCTGAGACCTTTCTGGATGTCTATATTTTAGCCCAAAAAACGTCAGAGCCTGCTGATCTTCACATATGTTGCTCTTTATATGCCCCCCAACCATAATCTGGAAATATATTAATTTCAGACTTCTGGACATAAAACTTACATATTGTGAAAACCACACACAGACATGTGAAATCCCTTAGCTAGATGAGCCTCAAACATCAGAGCAATGGCCTAGGCGACAACACCTTGGGTGGGCAATTGTCTTCCAAATGAATGTTCATATATAACACGCCATTCTCCAAATCAATATTTCTATATAACATGCCATTCTCCTTGCATTATGCTGTTGGGTCAGGGAGGAGGGAGGTTGCAATGCTGGGAAAAACACCTCCACAGCAGATCCACACAGCATTGCAAAATTTTTCGAATGAAAGTAACAGCGCCCTTGGGCACCCCTGTAGTTTATTTTTAGTCATTTAGCAGACACTCTTATCCAGAGTGACTTAATATATTTTTTGTGTAATTATTTTTTTCATACCTGCCCCCCAGTGGGAATCAAACCCTAAACCCTGGCATTGCAAATACCATGCTCTACAAACTGAGCCTCATCCCTGCCACAATTCAGACTTCTGGACATAATTATAATTCCTATCTAAACCTAACGGCTTGTGAATCCCCCACACAGAGGTGTGAAATTCCTCAACTTGAGGAGCTTCAAACATCAGAACAATGGCCTGACAACACCTGAGACATTTTTTAGGAAGATGGCATCTGCCAAAGACAAGGGTGGAAATAAAAACAATATGCAGTTTTCTTTTAAATGTGTTGTTTATTTTAAAGTGCAGATACCCAAAACTGAAATGTAAGTTGAACATGCATGGCTAAATATATTACAAAATTACAGATGTACATTTTAAAAAGGGGTTTAAGGATATTTTTTAGTCCCATCAGCTATTGGTGATTTCGTGCTGACTGGCCTAGCTGTCAAGCCATTCCAAATATTCTCCTTCTCCACCAAAAGATTTTCTTGACACCCCATAGTCAAACAACAGTTCTTCCTGCACCGGAATGTCTCGTTGGGCAATGACAAGGATGACATTCAACACTTTGCCATCCTCTTCAAGTTGCTGAAGCTGACCTTTGATGTTGTTCTCTTTCTGGAGTGGTTGATCCTCCGTCCATCCTCGGTCAGGTGGGCATCATTTGAAAACTTGTTCTATTGCCAACATGATTAGCTAAGTTATAAAAAAGTATATTACAGAGTTAGGCTTTCACAATAACATTCCTGGAAACAGATTGTAATTTTGATGCGCATAGGAATCATGAGTGCATTCAGGTGCGTATGCCACGGCTAAGTTTATTCACAGTAGACAAACAGGCTCATTCTGTTCAGAATAACTCAGGGTATGACGTCATGTCATCTTGTAACTATACATCAAATATAGTGATCATAAATGTTGACACTGTATTTGACATGAGTTTTATAATAAGAAAATTTGAAGTGCACATTTGGACTCATGGGTGTTTTGCTTGCTTGTATGACATCAAAGCAGTATTTATTATAGTCCTCAACGTCTCATCTTTCAAAATACATTTAGTCCTCTGAAGCGTAGAGCCTGTGGTCTGAAGTCATGTATAGCATGTTACTGTACAGCCACTGCGTACCAATTTAGGCGTTTATCAGTGCCATTTTCAACCTGTATACTTTAAAGGGCTACATACAAATTGTGCAACAATATTGCATTTTTAAAAGCCTGTTATATTAAATGAAGTGCCCTTTAATATAGACCACATGTAAAATTCAATAAATCAGATTTTTTTATATGAATAAAGACTTGCAAAAGTGCAAAAATTCTGCATTTTGGCATGTCCCTCTGTGCACCCTCTGTGACTTCTAGGACTATTTTAACCCACTTAACCCCAGAATTCCCCCAAGTTTTCAGGATCATTGTAAAGCCCTAGTTATTCTGTTGCTTTGACAAAGTCATTTCGGGAGATTGTGATTTATTTAATGTGATTAGTGATTCATTTTAAAGGGGCAATCAGCAGATGCAACATCCATTGATTCTTGAAGAATATAACCTATAAATGCCTCATGAGCTTAGTTCAACTGTCGAACTCCATCAGAACCCAAAATAGAAGCTTGTTTTACTCCGATGTTTGTAAACAAAGTAAATGTAAACAAATACTGTATAGCCTCAAAATATTGTTAAAACTATCATTTTTTATGTCATGGATGGTCAGTCCTTGACCATCCAACTTACATATTGTGAAAACCACACACAGACATGTGAAATCCCTTAGCTAGATGAGACTCAAACATCAGAGCAATGGCCTAGGCGACAACACCTTGGGTGGGCAATTGTCTTCCAAATGAATGTTCATATATAACACGCCATTCTCCAAATCAATATTTCTATATAACATGCCATTCTCCTTGCATTATGCTGTTGGGTCAGGGAGGAGGGAGGTTGCAATGCTGGGAAAAACACCTCCACAGCAGATCAACACAGCATTGCAACATTTTTCGAATGAAAGTAACAGCGCCCTTGGGCACCCCTGTAGTTTATTTTTAGTCATTTAGCGACTCCACTGGTCATTTAAAGACCAGAGGAAATTTCTCCAAAATGTATGATCTTTATCCCCATGTGCAGTTGCAAACCGTAGTCTGGCTTTTTGGAGCAGTGGCTTCTTCCTTGCTGAGCGGCCTTTCAGGTTATGTCGATATAGGACTCATTTTACTGTGGATATAGATACTTTTGTACCTGTTTCCTCCAGCATCTTCACAAGGTCCTTTGCTGTTGTTCTGGGATTGATTTGCACTTTTCGCACCAAAGTACGTTCATCTCTCTCTCATCTCCTTCCTGAGCGGTATGACGGCTGCGTGGTCCCATGGTGTTTATACTTGCATACTATTTGTACAGATGAACGTGGTACATTCAGGCGTTTGGAAATTGCTCCCAAGGATGAACCAGACTTGTGGAGGTCTACAATTGTTTTTCTGAGGTCTTGGCTGATTTCTTTTGATTTTCCCATGATGTCAAGCAAAGAGGCACTGAGTTTGAAGGTAGGCCTTGAAATACATCCACAGGTACACCTCCAATTGACTAAAATGATGTCAATTAGCCTATCAGAAGCTTCTAAAGCCATGACATCATTTTCTGGAATTTTCCAAGCTGTTTAAAGGCACAGTCAACTTAGTGTATGTAAACTTCTGACCCACTGGAATTGTGATTAAATGTAGTAATCTGTCTGTAAACAATTGTAGGAAAAATTACTTGTCTCATGCACAAAGTAGATGTCCTAAGCAACTTGCCAAAACTATAGTTTGTTAACAAGAAATTTGTGGAGTGATTGAAAAACGAGTTTTAATGACTCCTAAGTGTATGTAAACTTCCGACTTCCGACTTCAACTGTAAATAAAGTATATTTATTTCTAAACAGTAAAACAGATAGGTATGAAAATACCCTCAAATAAAAGGTGATATTCTGTACTGTCGCCTCATATAAAACATTTAATATCAATTCTAAAATGCTGGAGTATAGAGCCAAATTCAAAGTTTAATAAATAAAAAAAACAAGGGTGGGTCAAAATTATTCCCATAATGTAGAAGTTTCAGTAGATTAGGAACTGCTTCCTATAAAGCTATGTGGAGTATAATGTAGCTGGACATTGTAAAGTCATACACACAATTATATTACTTCTTATTGACATTCAACCTGGGAATGAAAATTTAAGCAATTAATGTACAAACATGTCTAAAACAAATCCTGCAACAAAGGACCAGGTGTGAATGTTCTGGGGGTCTAAGTCTACCCCTAACCAGTTTGAATACACTGTTTGATTTCACCCCCAGACCCCAAAACACACCCCATTCAAAACAGTTTTAACAGCCCCCCCACCCGATGCAACTCAATATTAAGAAGGCATACAGTCAGTGTACAGACCAATGCACTACCCCCAGGATCACAACAAGCCCCTCACACATTGGACCACACACACACACAATGTGAATGGAAATATATTATTATATTTTTATATATTACAATCACAATAAAGGGTGTTGGTTATTTTAGTTTTACAAGTAACATTTATTGGACATGTCCTTACTTTAAAAATAAGCATGTTTGGTCTTGTTTGAATCAGCCCAATTCTCTGGTTGGAGAGAGTCCCCTCTCCCTCTCTCTGTCTCTCTCTCTCTCTCTCTCTCTCTCTCTCTCTCTCTCTCTGACTGGAAGTGAGAAGTGAAATTGTGTGTCTCCTCTGGTCAACAATACTCACCCTGAGACACTCCACAGCCTGTTGGAGCTCCTTCAGCTCCTTCTCTCTCTCCTGGAATCTCTGCTGGACTTTCTGCTGACTCATCCCCAGCTGCATCTGTGGAGAATCACTCTTCAATGAGCTATCAAGCTTTATTTGTCCAGTAGATCAATAGTATAGTAATGTGACATAGGGCACATAGAGAGGAAAGTCTAAAATCTTGAGGATGTCCCTTTACCATATGACATTTTCTATGTTGCTATGTTAATGATTATAGTGTTTATGGTAGGTGTACATGTATCAAGGAGTTGAGGGTCACCTGGTATACTCGGCAGCTGGGTAAACACCTCCCGAGTATCATTTCTTACTCAGCAGGATCCGTCCACGTTTTCGGAGGGCTCCTGGCAAGCGGGGAGTCGCCGACCCGCGTTCAATGTGCCGGTCCGCTTAGCGAGTGCGTCCCGCACTCCCCCATGTCTTCTTTTTTTTCATTTTCATATTTTTGAAAAAATAATTTTTCATATTTTTTTTTCTGCTTCAAAGTAGATTAAGTGAAGCTTCACCTCCATTCAGGCAGTTATCACACCCCCCCACCCGGATTCGACCCCACTGGTCATTTAAAGACGTGTTTGGCTACGGGCACGTGGTAAGTTATGCGTTCACCTGGTAGTCGTATTTTTTTTCATTTTCATATTTATGAAAAAATATATATATATATATTTTTTGGTAGTCATTTAGCAGACACTCTTATCCAGAGCGACTTACAGTTAGTGATGCATATTTTCTTCATATTTTTTATTTTTTTATATATATATTTTTTTCTAGCTTTATAAAAAAACAAACGGATAAAAACCTGGTTTTCTAATATGTACGGGTTCATGAGGGTTGCCTAATCACACATGTGACATTTTGGAAGGATGTGACCTTTTTAAGCCTTCGAAACAGCACCTATGACCACAATGTAAGGCACTTCCGGTTGTCACAGGAAGCTGTAATTAAACACATATCCTCATTGGGACAAGCTCTTACAGAATCCTGAGTTTCACGTCAATCCGTGAAAAACTAAACTTTTTACAGAGGGTTGAATGTAGCGTTTTCACTATCTGCTGGTGGATACATCTAAACCATGTTTAGGGTCAATCTTCCCACTTCCGGTTGCTCCAGGAAGCTTAAACTCAACACAGGTAATCCTTATAGTGGCCTGATGGGTTGACAAAGAAGACAGTTTGATATGGCAATATAAACCCACATAGGCATCAAGTTGAAGTTAGGGCAGCAGGCAATGTATTTCTATATCCCCTGTGGAGGCTGGCCACTCTCTCCCCCCTTTCTCCTAGCCTGCTGCACCTCATATGACATTTTGGAAGGATTTAACCTATTTGAAAAAAGTTGAAAGGCAACGTGGATCTACTGTGGTGTAGTTCTTCCCAGCATTGCAACCAAATCAGATTTGTATTACATATTGCCTGGAGTGATTTAAAAAGGAAAGAAAGCTCTAATCTTTACCCAAATGGTCTCAAATTATAGGCCTGATCACCCTGGACCAATGCCTGTTGGTAATTTCAGTAGAACCAAGCAACTCAAGTAGCTATTCAACCTCAAAACTACCTGGTTTTGCTATACATTCAAAACAGCAGTATAATGTGAAATTTTTTTATGGGCATTTAAAAATGACAGAAAATCTTTTCCAAAATGGTCTCAAATGAGCTGTACTCTCAGCCCCATGGGAGAAATGGTTTTACTAGGCAGGGAGTGTAGAACAAGATGCATGGAGCTCCAGAGGTCACAAGGTCAATGTGGGCCTGCATGGATGTCAGCAGGGCATGAGGGAGAAGGCCCAAGTGAATAGGTGTGTCTGTGTGAGTGTGTGTGTGAGTGATGTATGTTGTTAAGCTATGGAATTAATTGTACAGCATTGGATTGGTGTTGGCATGGGGTAGAGGGAGTTTACATATACCAGTCATTTCCTTTTAAATCCATGAAGGGAAGTGGACAAGTTCACATTTAGAAAGGAGATAATAGTTCCACACCTCATGTGTCCTGATAACTACAGGAATGGAACCATATTGAGGTTGGCTGCTTTCTATACGGTTTGATGGGAGAGAGAGAGAGAGACAGAGACAGAGACAGAGACAGAGACAGAGACAGAGAGACAGAGACAGAGACAGAGACAGAGACAGAGACAGAGACAGAGACAGAGACAGAGAGAGAGAGAGAGAGAGAGAGAGAGAGAGGCAGAGAGAGAGAGAGAGAGAGAGAGAGAGACAGAGACAGAGACAGAGACAGAGACAGAGAGAGAGAGAGAGAGAGAGAGAGAGAGAGAGAGAGAGAGAGAGAGAGAGAGAGAGACAGAGAGAGAGACAGAGAGAGAGAGAGAGAGAGAGAGAGAGAGAGAGAGAGGCAGAGAGAGAGACAGAGAGAGAGAGAGAGAGAGAGAGAGAGAGAGAGAGAGAGAGAGGAGAGAGAGAGAGAGAGAGAGAGAGAGAGAGAGCGAGAGAGGAGAGAGAGAGAGAGAGAGAGAGAGAGAGGACATCAGGTAAAGTTCTGGAGATGAGGGAATATGTGTGCAGAATGAAACCCTCCAGTATGGTTAACCCCAGTTAGGCCCAGTATGGACTATCAATACAAGTGACCATTTAGAATGTGACCCAGTTCAATGGGTCTTAACAGAACTGGGGGATGTCAGCCATGAAGTTGTCTAAACACAACTGGAATATAATTTGTTTGTGATTCATTGTTAATGGATTTTCCATTAGGAACACAGGGGGAAAACCTAACACAACAACACACATAACACACAACCAATAAAAACAAAGGGGAAGGAAACCACTAAAGTCATTACCATATTGTCATTTTCTAACGACAGGGAGAAAACATGTAAAATCTAGAAGACTACTTTAGATCTGGTCAGAAGAAGCCTAGTGCACTACGCAGGGAACAGGGAGAGATTTGGGACAGAGACAGTAACTCCTGTATGGAAATCTTCATTCTAATGACAGTGAGCAAATCTCCACCCTATTCCCTATGTAGTGCACTACTTTAGATCTGATCAGAAGTAGCCTAGTGCACTACGTAGGGAACAGGGTGTCATTTGGGCCAGAGTCAGTAACTCCCCAGGGTATGAATTGTCTCTCTATCTTATCTGTCTATGCTTGGTTGACCTAGCAACTGGGTCTGTTTTAATGTCCAGACAGCATGTACCCAACAGTGAGGTCAGTGGGATTGGAGAGAGTCCCCTCTCCCTCTCTCTGTCTCCTCCCGAGTATCATTTCTTACTCGGCAGGATCCGTCCACGTTTTCGGAGGGCTCCTGGCAAGCGGGGAGTCGCCGACCCGCGTTCAATGTGCCGGTCCGCTTAGCGAGTGCGTCCCGCACGCCCCCATGTCTTCTTTTTTTTCATTTTCATATTTTTGAAAAAATAATTTTTCATATTTTTTTTTCTGCTTCAAAGTAGATTAAGTCAGCTTCTCCAACATTACGGTTTTTCTCTGCTTCAAAGTAGATTAAGTGAAGCTTCACCTCCATTCAGGCAGTTATCACACCCCCCCACCCGGATTCGACCCCACTGGTCATTTAAAGACGTGTTTGGCTACGGGCACGTGGTAAGTTATGCGTTCACCTGGTAGTCGTCTTTTTTTTCATTTTCATATTTATGAAAAAATATATATATATATTTTTTTGGTAGTCATTTAGCAGACACTCTTATCCAGAGCGACTTACAGTTAGTGAAGCATATTTTCTTCATATTTTTTATATTTTTTTATATATATTTTTCTAGCTTTATAAAAAAACAAACGGATAAAAACCTGGTTTTCTAATATGTACGGGTTCATGAGGGTTGCCTAATCACACATGTGACATTTTGGAAGGATGTGACCTTTTTAACCCTTCAAAACAGCACCTATGACCACAATGTAAGGCACTTCCGGTTGTTACAGGAAGCTGTAATTAAACACATATCCTCATTGGGACAAGCTCTTACAGAATCCTGAGTTTCACGTCAATCCGTGAAAAACTAAACTTTTTACAGAGGGTTGAATGTAGCGTTTTCACTATCTGCTGGTGGATACATCTAAACCATGTTTAGGGTCAATCTTCCCACTTCCGGTTGCTCCAGGAAGCTTAAACTCAACACAGGTAATCCTTATAGTGGCCTGATGGGTTGACAAAGAAGACAGTTTGATATGGCAATATAAACCCACATAGGCATCAAGTTGAAGTTAGGGCAGCAGGCAATGTATTTCTATGGAAAAGAGTTCACGGTCAACTGTTTGAATAAATGCACCCTGTTTTCACTGTTAAGGATTAATTCCACATGGTCATGGGTAGGCTTGCACAGATCGGGAGAACCTTAGGAGCGTTCCTGTGGTTGAAATGTTTTTCTATCCTTACCGGATCTAATGCTCTCACCCAAAAGCACCTCAAATTTAAGACCAGGCTTCATTTTGGGCCTTGTCCTGAGACCTTTCTGGATGTCTATATTTTAGCCCAAAAAACGTCAGAGCCTGCTGATCTTCACATATGTTGCTCTTTATATGCCCCCCAACCATAATCTGGAAATATATTAATTTCAGACTTCTGGACATAAAACTTACATATTGTGAAAACCACACACAGACATGTGAAATCCCTTAGCTAGATGAGCCTCAAACATCAGAGCGGCAGGTAGCTTAGTGGTTAAGAGCGTAGTGCCAGTAGCCGAAAGGTCGCTGGTTCTAATCCCCGAGCCGACTAGGTGAAAAATCTGTCGATGTGCCCTTGAGCAAGGCACTTAACCCTAATTGCTCCTGTAAGTCGCTCTGGATAAGAGCGTCTGCTAAATGACGTAAATGTAAAATGTAAATCAGAGCAATGGCCTAGGCGACAACACCATGGGTGGGCAATTGTCTTCCAAAAAAATGTTCATATATAACACGCCATTCTCCAAATCAATATTTCTATATAACATGCCATTCTCCTTGCATTATGCTGTTGGGTCAGGGAGGAGGGAGGTTGCAATGCTGGGAAAAACACCTCCACAGCAGATCAACACAGCATTGCAACATTTTTCGAATGAAAGTAACAGCGCCCTTGGGCACCCCTGTAGTTTATTTTTAGTCATTTAGCAGACACTCTTATCCAGAGTGACTTAATATATTTTTTGTGTAATTATTTTTTTCATACCTGCCCCCCAGTGGGAATCAAACCCTAAACCCTGGCATTGCAAATACCATGCTCTACAAACTGAGCCTCATCCCTGCCACAATTCAGACTACTGGACATAATTATAATTCCTATCTAAACCTAACGGCTTGTGAAACCCCCACACAGAGGTGTGAAATTCCTCAACTTGAGGAGCTTCAAACATCAGAACAATGGCCTGACAACACCTGAGACATTTTTTAGGAAGATGGCATCATCTGGTTCTATTGCCAACATGATTAGCTAAGTTATAAAAAAGTATATTACAGAGTTAGGCTTTCACAATAACATTCCTGGAAACAGATTGTAATTTTGATGCGCATAGGAATCATGAGTGCATTCAGGTGCGTATGCCACGGCTAAGTTTATTCACAGTAGACAAACAGGCTCATTCTGTTCAGAATAACCCAGGGTATGACGTCATGTCATCTTGTAACTATACATCAAATATAGTGATCATAAATGTTGACACTGTATTTGACATGAGTTTTATAATAAGAAAATTTGAAGTGCACATTTGGACTCATGGGTGTTTTGCTACACCAAGTGAATAGGTGTGTCTGTGTGAGTGTGTGTGTGAGTGATGTATGTTGTTAAGCTATGGAATTAATTGTACAGCATTGGATTGGTGTTGGCATGGGGTAGAGGGAGTTTACATATACCAGTCATTTCCTTTTAAATCCATGAAGGGAAGTGGACAAGTTCACACTTAGAAAGGACATAATAGTTCCACACCTCATGTGTCCTGATAACTACAGGAATGGAACCATATTGAGGTTGGCTGCTTTCTATACGGTTTGATGGGAGAGAGAGAGAGAGAGAGAGAGAGAGACAGAGACAGAGACAGAGACAGAGACAGAGACAGAGACAGAGACAGAGACAGAGACAGAGACAGAGACAGAGAGAGAGAGAGAGAGAGAGAGAGAGAGAGAGAGAGAGAGAGAGAGAGAGAGAGAGAGAGAGAGAGAGAGAGAGAGAGAGAGAGAGAGAGAGAGAGAGAGAGAGAGAGAGAGAGAGAGGACATCAGGTAAAGTTCTGGAGATGAGGAAATATGTGTGCAGAAAGAAACCCTCCAGTATGGTTAACCCCAGTTAGGCCCAGTATGGACTATCAATACAAGTGACCATTTAGAATGTGACCCAGTTCAATGGGTCTTAACATAACTGGGGGATGTCAGCCATGAAGTTGTCTAAACACAACTGGAATATAATTTGTTTGTGATTCATTGTTAATGGATTTTCCATTAGGAACACAGGGGGAAAACCTAACACAACAACACACATAACACACAACCAATAAAAACAAAGGGGGAGGAAACCACTAAAGTCATTACCATATTGTCATTTTCTAACGACAGGGAGAAAACATGTAAAATCTAGAAGACTACTTTAGATCTGGTCAGAAGAAGCCTAGTGCACTACGTAGGGAACAGGGAGAGATTTGGGACAGAGACTAACTCCTGTATGGAAATCTTCATTCTAATGACAGTGAGCAAATCTCCAACCTATTCCCTATGTAGTGCACTACTTTAGATCTGATCAGAAGTAGCCTAGTGCACTACGTAGGGAACAGGGTGTCATTTGGGCCAGAGTCAGTAACTCCCCTGGGTATGAATTGTCTCTCTATCTTATCTGTCTATGCTTGGTTGACCTAGCAACTGGGTCTGTTTTAATGTCCAGACAGCATGTACCCAACAGTGAGGTCAGTGGGATTGGAGAGAGTCCCCTCTCCCTCTCTCTGTCTCCTCCCGAGTATCATTTCTTACTCGGCAGGATCCGTCCACGTTATCGGAGGGCTCCTGGCAAGCGGGGAGTCGCCGACCCGCGTTCAATGTGCCGGTCCGCGTAGCGAGTGCGTCCCGCACGCCCCCATGTCTTCTTTTTTTTCATTTTCATATTTTTGAAAAAATAATTTTTCATATTTTTTTTTCTGCTTCAAAGTAGATTAAGTCAGCTTCTCCAACATTACGGTTTTTTCTCTGCTTCAAAGTAGATTAAGTGAAGCTTCACCTCCATTCAGGCAGTTATCACACCCCCCCACCCGGATTCGACCCCACTGGTCATTTAAAGACGTGTTTGGCTACGGGCACGTGGTAAGTTATGCGTTCACCTGGTAGTCGTCTTTTTTTTCATTTTCATATTTATGAAAAAAAATATATATATATATTTTTGGTAGTCATTTAGCAGACACTCTTATCCAGAGCGACTTACAGTTAGTGATGCATATTTTCTTCATTTTTTTTTTTTTTTTTTATATATTTTTCTAGCTTTATAAAAAAACAAACGGATAAAAACCTGGTTTTCTAATATGTACGGGTTCATGAGGGTTGCCTAATCACACATGTGACATTTTGGAAGGATGTGACCTTTTTAAGCCTTCGAAACAGCACCTATGACCACAATGTAAGGCACTTCCGGTTGTCACAGGAAGCTGTAATTAAACACATATCCTCATTGGGACAAGCTCTTACAGAATCCTGAGTTTCACGTCAATCCGTGAAAAACTAAACTTTTTACAGAGGGTTGAATGTAGCGTTTTCACTATCTGCTGGTGGATACATCTAAACCATGTTTAGGGTCAATCTTCCCACTTCCGGTTGCTCCAGGAAGCTTAAACTCAACACAGGTAATCCTTATAGTGGCCTGATGGGTTGACAAAGAAGACAGTTTGATATGGCAATATAAACCCACATAGGCATCAAGTTGAAGTTAGGGCAGCAGGCAATGTATTTCTATGGAAAAGAGTTCACGGTCAACTGTTTGAATAAATGCACCCTGTTTTCACTGTTAAGGATTAATTCCACATGGTCATGGGTAGGCTTGCACAGATCGGGAGAACCTTAGGAGCGTTCCTGTGGTTGAAATGTTTTTCTATCCTTACCGGATCTAATGCTCTCACCCAAAAGCACCTCAAATTTAAGACCAGGCTTCATTTTGGGCCTTGTCCTGAGACCTTTCTGGATGTCTATATTTTAGCCCAAAAAACGTCAGAGCCTGCTGATCTTCACATATGTTGCTCTTTATATGCCCCCCAACCATAATCTGGAAATATATTAATTTCAGACTTCTGGACATAAAACGTACATATTGTGAAAACCACACACAGACATGTGAAATCCCTTAGCTAGATGAGCCTCAAACATCAGAGCGGCAGGTAGCTTAGTGGTTAAGAGCGTAGTGCCAGTAGCCGAAAGGTCGCTGGTTCTAATCCCCGAGCTGACTAGGTGAAAAATCTGTCGATGTGCCCTTGAGCAAGGCACTTAACCCTAATTGCTCCTGTAAGTCGCTCTGGATAAGAGCGTCTGCTAAATGACGTAAATGTAAAATGTAAATCAGAGCAATTGCCTAGGCGACAACACCATGGGTGGGCAATTGTCTTCCAAAAAAATGTTCATATATAACACGCCATTCTCCAAATCAATATTTCTATATAACATGCCATTCTCCTTGCATTATGCTGTTGGGTCAGGGAGGAGGGAGGTTGCAATGCTGGGAAAAACACCTCCACAGCAGATCAACACAGCATTGCAACATTTTTCGAATGAAAGTAACAGCGCCCTTGGGCACCCCTGTAGTTTATTTTTAGTCATTTAGCAGACACTCTTATCCAGAGTGACTTAATATATTTTTTGTGTAATTATTTTTTTCATACCTGCCCCCCAGTGGGAATCAAACCCTAAACCCTGGCATTGCAAATACCATGATCTACAAACTGAGCCTCCTCATCCCTGCCACAATTCAGACTACTGGACATAATTATAATTCCTATCTAAACCTAACGGCTTGTGAAACCCCCACACAGAGGTGTGAAATCCCTCAACTTGAGGAGCTTCAAACATCAGAACAATGGCCTGACAACACCTGAGACATTTTTTAGGAAGATGGCATCATCTGGTTCTATTGCCAACATGATTAGCTAAGTTATAAAAAAAAGTATATTACAGAGTTAGGCTTTCACAATAACATTCCTGGAAACAGATTGTAATTTTGATGCGCATAGGAATCATGAGTGCATTCAGGTGCGTATGCCACGGCTAAGTTTATTCACAGTAGACAAACAGGCTCATTCTGTTCAGAATAACCCAGGGTATGACGTCATGTCATCTTGTAACTATATATCAAATATAGTGATCATAAATGTTGACACTGTATTTGACATGAGTTTTATAATAAGAACATTTGAAGTGCACATTTGGACTCATGGGTGTTTTGCTTGCTTGTATGACATCAAAGCAGTATTTATTATAGTCCTCAACGTCTCATCTTTCAAAATACATTTAGTCCTCTGAAGCGTAGAGCCTGTGGTCTGAAGTCATGTATAGCATGTTACTGTACAGCCACTGCGTACCAATTTAATTTAGGCGTTTATCAGTGCCATTTTCAACCTGTATACTTTAAAGGGCTACATACAAATTGTGCAACAATATTGCATTTTTAAAAGCCTGTTATATTAAATGAAGTGCCCAGGATAGAGAAAGAGAGAGTGAAAACAGTGGAGTGAGACAGAACGAGAGAGAAAGTGAATTGTGAGAAGAGAGAGAGTGAAAACAGTGGAGTGAGTCAGAGCGAAAGAGAGAGAGAGCTGTGAAGAGAGAAAAAGAGTGAAAACAGTGGAGTAAGAGAGAGAGAGAGAGAGAGAGAGAAAGAGAGAGAGAGAGAGAAAGAGAGAGAAAGAGAGAGAGAAAGGGAGAGAGAAAGAACTGTCCACAATGTTAATAGGAACAAAGATTTGTGTTCCTAGGTTAGGGCCCTTAATATGGAATACATTAAATAGAGTGGTTAGAATATATAAAGGGTAACAGTTTCTATGAAGTACATCCAGTCCTCTGAAAAAGTTTGGGCACCCCTCTGAGGCTGCATAATAACTTACTCTGTCGTCACAGAAAATGATCACAGTGGCATGCCATTCATTTTCTAATAAAAGCTGAGTAATGGGCTATTGTCCAGACAAAGATTTTTAGTGTAGCAATATTAAGTTGTATGAAATTAAATCAGATGTGAAAAATAGGCTATGCCTCAGCCCAATAGGGAATGTCCTCTTGGTGTAACGGTCAAGCTGTTGCTTTCTCCCGCGGTAGACCTGGTTCATATCCCGTCGGTTACATTAAGCAGTCTATTCTCTGAAAATAGTCCAGACAGCATGTACCCAACAGTGAGGTCAGTGGGATTGGAGAGAGTCCCCTCTCCCTCTCTCTGTCTCCTCCCGAGTATCATTTCTTACTCGGCAGGATCCGTCCACGTTTTCGGAGGGCTCCTGGCAAGCGGGGAGTCGCCGACCCGCGTTCAATGTGCCGGTCCGCTTAGCGAGTGCGTCCCGCACGCCCCCATGTCTTCTTTTTTTTCTTTTTCATATTTTAGAAAAAATAATTTTTCATATTTTTTTTCTGCTTCAAAGTAGATTAAGTCAGCTTCTCAAACATTCCGGGTTTTTTTCTGCTTCAAAGTAGATTAAGTGAAGCTTCACCTCCATTCAGAGCCTGCTGATCTTCACATATGTTGCTCTTTATATGCCCCCCAACCATAATCTGGAAATATATTAATTTCAGACTTCTGGACATAAAACTTACATATTGTGTAAACCACACACAGACATGTGAAATCCCTTAGCTAGATGAGCCTCAAACATCAGAGCAATGGCCTAGGCGACAACACCTTGGGTGGGCAATTGTCTTCCAAATGAATGTTCATATATAACACGCCATTCTCCAAATCAATATTTCTATATAACATGCCATTCTCCTTGCATTATGCTGTTGGGTCAGGGAGGAGGGAGGTTGCAATGCTGGGAAAAACACCTCCACAGCAGATCAACACAGCATTGCAACATTTTTCGAATGAAAGTAACAGCGCCCTTGGGCACCCCTGTAGTTTATTTTTAGTCATTTAGCAGACACTCTTATCCAGAGTGACTTAATATATTTTTTGTGTAATTATTTTTTTCATACCTGCCCCCCAGTGGGAATCAAACCCTAAACCCTGGCATTGCAAATACCATGCTCTACAAACTGAGCCTCATCCCTGCCACAATTCAGACTACTTGACATAATTATAATTCCTATCTAAACCTAACGGCTTGTGAAACCCCCACACAGAGGTGTGAAATTCCTCAACTTGAGGAGCTTCAAACATCAGAACAATGGCCTGACAACACCTGAGACATTTTTTAGGAAGATGGCATCATCTGGTTCTATTGCCAACATGATTAGCTAAGTTATAAAAAAAAGTGTATTACAGAGTTAGGCTTTCACAATAACATTCCTGGAAACAGATTGTAATTTTGATGCGCATAGGAATCATGAGTGCATTCAGGTGCGTATGCCACGGCTAAGTTTATTCACAGTAGACAAACAGGCTCATTCTGTTCAGAATAACCCAGGGTATGACGTCATGTCATCTTGTAACTATACATCAAATATAGTGATCATAAATGTTGACACTGTATTTGACATGAGTTTTATAATAAGAACATTTGAAGTGCACATTTGGACTCATGGGTGTTTTGCTTGCTTGTATGACATCAAAGCAGTATTTATTATAGTCCTCAACGTCTCATCTTTCAAAATACATTTAGTCCTCTGAAGCGTAGAGCCTGTGGTCTGAAGTCATGTATAGCATGTTACTGTACAGCCACTGCGTACCAATTTAATTTAGGCGTTTATCAGTGCCATTTTCAACCTGTATACTTTAAAGGGCTACATACAAATTGTGCAACAATATTGCATTTTTAAAAGCCTGTTATATTAAATGAAGTGCCCAGGATAGAGAAAGAGAGAGTGAAAACAGTGGAGTGAGACAGAACGAGAGAGAAAGTGAATTGTGAGAAGAGAGAGAGTGAAAACAGTGGAGTAAGAGAGAGAGAGAGAGAGAGAGAGAGAGAGAGAGAGAGAGAGAGAGAGAGAAAGAGAGAGAGAAAGAAAGATAGAGAGAACTGTCCACAATGTTAATAGGAACAAAGATTTGTGTTCCTAGGTTAGGGCCCTTAATATGGAATACATTAAATAGAGTGGTTAGAATATATAAAGGGTAACAGTTTCTATGAAGTACATCCAGTCCTCTGAAAAAGTTTGGGCACCCCTCTGAGGCTGCATAATAATTTACTCTGTCGTCACAGAAAATGATCCCAGTGGCATGCCATTCATTTTCTAATAAAAGCTGAGTAATGGGCTATTGTCCAGACAAATATTTTTAGTGTAGCAATATTAAGTTGTATGAAATTAAAACAGATGTGAAAAATAGGCTATGCCTCAGCCCAATAGGGAATGTCCTCTTGGTGTAACGGTCAAGCTGTTGCTTTCTCCCGCGGTAGACCTGGTTCATATCCCGTCGGTTACATTAAGCAGTCTATTCTCTGAAAATAGTCCAGACAGCATGTACCCAACAGTGAGGTCAGTGGGATTGGAGAGAGTCCCCTCTCCCTCTCTCTGTCTCCTCCCGAGTATCATTTCTTACTCGGCAGGATCCGTCCACGTTTTCGGAGGGCTCCTGGCAAGCGGGGAGTCGCCGACCCGCGTTCAATGTGCCGGTCCGCTTAGCGAGTGCGTCCCGCACGCCCCCATGTCTTCTTTTTTTTCATTTTCATATTTTTGAAAAAATAATTTTTCATATTTTTTTTTCTGCATCAAAGCAGATTAAGTCAGCTTCTCCAACATTACGGTTTTTTCTCTGCTTCAAAGTAGATTAAGTGAAGCTTCACCTCCATTCAGAGCCTGCTGATCTTCACATATGTTGCTCTTTATATGCCCCCCAACCATAATCTGGAAATATATTAATTTCAGACTTCTGGACATAAAACTTACATATTGTGTAAACCACACACAGACATGTGAAATCCCTTAGCTAGATGAGCCTCAAACATCAGAGCAATGGCCTAGGCGACAACACCTTGGGTGGGCAATTGTCTTCCAAATGAATGTTCATATATAACACGCCATTCTCCAAATCAATATTTCTATATAACGTGCCATTCTCCTTGCATTATGCTGTTGGGTCAGGGACGAGGGAGGTTGCAATGCTGGGAAAAACACCTCCACAGCAGATCAACACAGCATTGCAACATTTTTCGAATGAAAGTAACAGCGCCCTTGGGCACCCCTGTAGTTTATTTTTAGTCATTTAGCAGACACTCTTATCCAGAGTGACTTAATATATTTTTTGTGTAATTATTTTTTTCATACCTGCCCCCCAGTGGGAATCAAACCCTAAACCCTGGCATTGCAAATACCATGCTCTACAAACTGAGCCTCCTCATCCCTGCCACAATTCAGACTACTGGACATAATTATAATTCCTATCTAAACCTAACGGCTTGTGAAACCCCCACACAAAGGTGTGAAATTCCTCAACTTGAGGAGCTTCAAACATCAGAACAATGGCCTGACAACACCTGAGACATTTTTTAGGAAGATGGCATCATCTGGTTCTATTGCCAACATGATTAGCTAAATTATAAAAAAAAGTATATTACAGAGTTAGGCTTTCACAATAACATTCCTGGAAACAGATTGTAATTTTGATGCGCATAGGAATCATGAGTGCATTCAGGTGCGTATGCCACGGCTAAGTTTATTCACAGTAGACAAACAGGCTCATTCTGTTCAGAATAACCCAGGGTATGACGTCATGTAATCTTGTAACTATACATCAAATATAGTGATCATAAATGTTGACACTGTATTTGACATGAGTTTTATAATAAGAACATTTGAAGTGCACATTTGGACTCATGGGTGTTTTGCTTGCTTGTATGACATCAAAGCAGTATTTATTATAGTCCTCAACGTCTCATCTTTCAAAATACATTTAGTCCTCTGAAGCGTAGAGCCTGTGGTCTGAAGTCATGTATAGCATGTTACTGTACAGCCACTGCGTACCAATTTAGGCGTTTATCAGTGCCATTTTCAACCTGTATACTTTAAAGGGCTACATACAAATTGTGCAACAATATTGCATTTTTAAAAGCCTGTTATATTAAATGTAGTGCCCAGGATAGAGAAAGAGAGAGTGAAAACAGTGGAGTGAGACAGAACGAGAGAGAGAGAGAGCTGTGAAGAGAGAGAGTGAAAACAGTGGAGTGAGTCAGAGCGAGAGAGAGAGAGAGCTGTGAAGAGAGAGAGAGAGAGAGTGAAAACAGTGGAGTGAGACAGAACGAGAGAGAAAGTGAATTGTGAGAAGAGAGAGAGTGAAAACAGTGGAGTGAGTCAGAGCGAAAGAGAGAGAGAGCTGTGAAGAGAGAGAAAGAGTGAAAACAGTGGAGTAAGAGAGAGAGAGAGAGAGAGAGAGAGAGAGAGAGAGAGAGAACTGTCCACAATGTTAATAGGAACAAAGATTTGTGTTCCTAGGTTAGGGCCCTTAATATGGAATACATTAAATAGAGTGGTTAGAATATATAAAGGGTAACAGTTTCTATGAAGTACATCCAGTCGTCTGAAAAAGTTTGGGCACCCCTCTGAGGCTGCATAATAATTTACTCTGTCGTCACAGAAAATGATCCCAGTGGCATGCCATTCATTTTCTAATAAAAGCTGAGTAATGGGCTATTGTCCAGACAAAGATTTTTAGTGTAGCAATATTAAGTTGTATGAAATTAAATCAGATGTGAAAAATAGGCTATGCCTCAGCCCAATAGGGAATGTCCTCTTGGTGTAACGGTCAAGCTGTTGCTTTCTCCCGCGGTAGACCTGGTTCATATCCCGTCGGTTACATTAAGCAGTCTATTCTCTGAAAATAGTCCAGACAGCATGTACCCAACAGTGAGGTCAGTGGGATTGGAGAGAGTCCCCTCTCCCTCTCTCTGTCTCCTCCCGAGTATCATTTCTTACTCGGCAGGATCCGTCCACGTTTTCGGAGGGCTCCTGGCAAGCGGGGAGTCGCCGACCCGCGTTCAATGTGCCGGTCCGCTTAGCGAGTGCGTCCCGCACGCCCCCATGTCTTCTTTTTTTTCATTTTCATATTTTTGAAAAAATAATTTTTCATATTTTTTTTTCTGCTTCAAAGCAGATTAAGTCAGCTTCTCCAACATTACGGTTTTTTCTCTGCTTCAAAGTAGATTAAGTGAAGCTTCACCTCCATTCAGAGCCTGCTGATCTTCACATATGTTGCTCTTTATATGCCCCCCAACCATAATCTGGAAATATATTAATTTCAGACTTCTGGACATAAAACTTACATATTGTGTAAACCACACACAGACATGTGAAATCCCTTAGCTAGATGAGCCTCAAACATCAGAGCAATGGCCTAGGCGACAACACCTTGGGTGGGCAATTGTCTTCCAAATGAATGTTCATATATAACACGCCATTCTCCAAATCAATATTTCTATATAACGTGCCATTCTCCTTGCATTATGCTGTTGGGTCAGGGACGAGGGAGGTTGCAATGCTGGGAAAAACACCTCCACAGCAGATCAACACAGCATTGCAACATTTTTCGAATGAAAGTAACAGCGCCCTTGGGCACCCCTGTAGTTTATTTTTAGTCATTTAGCAGACACTCTTATCCAGAGTGACTTAATATATTTTTTGTGTAATTATTTTTTTCATACCTGCCCCCCAGTGGGAATCAAACCCTAAACCCTGGCATTGCAAATACCATGCTCTACAAACTGAGCCTCCTCATCCCTGCCACAATTCAGACTACTGGACATAATTATAATTCCTATCTAAACCTAACGGCTTGTGAAACCCCCACACAAAGGTGTGAAATTCCTCAACTTGAGGAGCTTCAAACATCAGAACAATGGCCTGACAACACCTGAGACATTTTTTAGGAAGATGGCATCATCTGGTTCTATTGCCAACATGATTAGCTAAATTATAAAAAAAAGTATATTACAGAGTTAGGCTTTCACAATAACATTCCTGGAAACAGATTGTAATTTTGATGCGCATAGGAATCATGAGTGCATTCAGGTGCGTATGCCACGGCTAAGTTTATTCACAGTAGACAAACAGGCTCATTCTGTTCAGAATAACCCAGGGTATGACGTCATGTCATCTTGTAACTATACATCAAATATAGTGATCATAAATGTTGACACTGTATTTGACATGAGTTTTATAATAAGAACATTTGAAGTGCACATTTGGACTCATGGGTGTTTTGCTTGCTTGTATGACATCAAAGCAGTATTTATTATAGTCCTCAACGTCTCATCTTTCAAAATACATTTAGTCCTCTGAAGCGTAGAGCCTGTGGTCTGAAGTCATGTATAGCATGTTACTGTACAGCCACTGCGTACCAATTTAGGCGTTTATCAGTGCCATTTTCAACCTGTATACTTTAAAGGGCTACATACAAATTGTGCAACAATATTGCATTTTTAAAAGCCTGTTATATTAAATGTAGTGCCCAGGATAGAGAAAGAGAGAGTGAAAACAGTGGAGTGAGTCAGAGCGAGAGAGAGAGAGAGCTGTGAAGAGAGAGAAAGAGTGAAAACAGTTGAGTAAGAGAGAGAGAGAGAGAGAGAGAGAGAGAGAGAGAGAGAGAGAGAACTGTCCACAATGTTAATAGGAACAAAGATTTGTGTTCCTAGGTTAGGGCCCTTAATATGGAATACATTAAATAGAGTGGTTAGAATATATAAAGGGTAACAGTTTCTATGAAGTACATCCAGTCGTCTGAAAAAGTTTGGGCACCCCTCTGAGGCTGCATAATAATTTACTCTGTCGTCACAGAAAATGATCCCAGTGGCATGCCATTCATTTTCTAATAAAAGCTGAGTAATGGGCTATTGTCCAGACAAAGATTTTTAGTGTAGCAATATTAAGTTGTATGAAATTAAATCAGATGTGAAAAATAGGCTATGCCTCAGCCCAATAGGGAATGTCCTCTTGGTGTAACGGTCAAGCTGTTGCTTTCTCCCGCGGTAGACCTGGTTCATATCCCGTCGGTTACATTAAGCAGTCTATTCTCTGAAAATAGTCCAGACAGCATGTACCCAACAGTGAGGTCAGTGGGATTGGAGAGAGTCCCCTCTCCCTCTCTCTGTCTCCTCCCGAGTATCATTTCTTACTCGGCAGGATCCGTCCACGTTTTCGGAGGGCTCCTGGCAAGCGGGGAGTCGCCGACCCGCGTTCAATGTGCCGGTCCGCTTAGCGAGTGCGTCCCGCACGCCCCCATGTCTTCTTTTTTTTCATTTTCATATTTTTGAAAAAATAATTTTTCATTTTTTTTTTCTGCTTCAAAGTAGATTAAGTGAAGCTTCACCTCCATTCAGAGCCTGCTGATTTTCACATATGTTGCTCTTTATATGCCCCCCAACCATAATCTGGAAATATATTAATTTCAGACTTCTGGACATAAAACTTACATATTGTGTAAACCACACACAGACATGTGAAATCCCTTAGCTAGATGAGCCTCAAACA
Source organism: Coregonus lavaretus (assembly GCF_964263955.1). Lineage (NCBI taxonomy): Eukaryota > Metazoa > Chordata > Actinopteri > Salmoniformes > Salmonidae > Coregonus > Coregonus lavaretus. The sequence continues at coordinate 56,129 of NW_028162620.1, forward strand.
TCAGAGCAATGGCCTAGGCGACAACACCTTGGGTGGGCAATTGTCTTCCAAATGAATGTTCATATATAACACGCCATTCTCCAAATCAATATTTCTATATAACGTGCCATTCTCCTTGCATTATGCTGTTGGGTCAGGGAGGAGGGAGGTTGCAATGCTGGGAAAAACACCTCCACAGCAGATCAACACAGCATTGCAACATTTTTCGAATGAAAGTAACAGCGCCCTTGGGCACCCCTGTAGTTTATTTTTAGTCATTTAGCAGACACTCTTATCCAGAGTGACTTAATATATTTTTTGTGTAATTATTTTTTTCATACCTGCCCCCCAGTGGGAATCAAACCCTAAACCCTGGCATTGCAAATACCATGCTCTACAAACTGAGCCTCATCCCTGCCACAATTCAGACTACTGGACATAATTATAATTCTTATCTAAACCTAACGGCTTGTGAAACCCCCACACAGAGGTGTGAAATTCCTCAACTTGAGGAGCTTCAAACATCAGAACAATGGCCTGACAACACCTGAGACATTTTTTAGGAAGATGGCATCATCTGGTTCTATTGCCAACATGATTAGCTAAGTTATAAAAAAAAGTATATTACAGAGTTAGGCTTTCACAATACCATTCCTGGAAACAGATTGTAATTTTGATGCGCATAGGAATCATGAGTGCATTCAGGTGCGTATGCCACGGCTAAGTTTATTCACAGTAGACAAACAGGCTCATTCTGTTCAGAATAACCCAGGGTATGACGTCATGTCATCTTGTAACTATACATCAAATATAGTGATCATAAATGTTGACACTGTATTTGACATGATTTTTCTAATAAGAAAATTTGAAGTGCACATTTGGACTCATGGGTGTTTTGCTTGCTTGTATGACATCAAAGCAGTATTTATTATAGTCCTCAACGTCTCATCTTTCAAAATACATTTAGTCCTCTGAAGCGTAGAGCCTGTGGTCTGAAGCCATGTATAGCATGTTACTGTACAGCCACTGCGTACCAATTTAATTTAGGCGTTTATCAGTGCCATTTTCAACCTGTATACTTTAAAGGGCTACATACAAATTGTGCAACAATATTGCATTTTTAAAAGCCTGTTATATTAAATGAAGTGCCCAGGATAGAGAAAGAGAGAGTGAAAACAGTGGAGTGAGACAGAACGAGAGAGAAAGTGAATTGTGAGAAGAGAGAGAGTGAAAACAGTGGAGTGAGTCAGAGCGAAAGAGAGAGAGAGCTGTGAAGAGAGAGAAAGAGTGAAAACAGTGGAGTAAGAGAGAGAGAGAGAGAGAAAGAGAGAGAGAAAGAAAGAGAGAGAGAACTGTCCACAATGTTAATAGGAACAAAGATTTGTGTTCCTAGGTTAGGGCCCTTAATATGGAATACATTAAATAGAGTGGTTAGAATATATAAAGGGTAACAGTTTCTATGAAGTACATCCAGTCGTCTGAAAAAGTTTGGGCACCCCTCTGAGGCTGCATAATAATTTACTCTGTCGTCACAGAAAATGATCCCAGTGGCATGCCATTCATTTTCTAATAAAAGCTGAGTAATGGGCTATTGTCCAGACAAAGATTTTTAGTGTAGCAATATTAAGTTGTATGAAATTAAATCAGATGTGAAAAATAGGCTATGCCTCAGCCCAATAGGGAATGTCCTCTTGGTGTAACGGTCAAGCTGTTGCTTTCTCCCGCGGTAGACCTGGTTCATATCCCGTCGGTTACATTAAGCAGTCTATTCTCTGAAAATAGTCCAGACAGCATGTACCCAACAGTGAGGTCAGTGGGATTGGAGAGAGTCCCCTCTCACTCTCTCTGTCTCCTCCCGAGTATCATTTCTTACTCGGCAGGATCCGTCCACGTTTTCGGAGGGCTCCTGGCAAGCGGGGAGTCGCCGACCCGCGTTCAATGTGCCGGTCCGCTTAGCGAGTGCGTCCCGCACGCCCCCATGTCTTCTTTTTTTTCATTTTCATATTTTTGAAAAAATAATTTTTCTTTTTTTTTTCTGCTTCAAAGTAGATTAAGTCAGCTTCTCCAACATTCCGTTTTTTTCTCTGCTTCAAAGTAGATTAAGTGAAGCTTCACCTCCATTCAGAGCCTGCTGATCTTCACATATGTTGCTCTTTATATGCCCCCCAACCATAATCTGGAAATATATTAATTTCAGACTTCTGGACATAAAACTTACAAATTGTGTAAACCACACACAGACATGTGAAATCCCTTAGCTAGATGAGCCTCAAACATCAGAGCAATGGCCTAGGCGACAACACCTTGGGTGGGCAATTGTCTTCCAAATGAATGTTCATATATAACACGCCATTCTCCAAATCAATATTTCTATATAACATGCCATTCTCCTTGCATTATGCTGTTGGGTCAGGGAGGAGGGAGGTTGCAATGCTGGGAAAAACACCTCCACAGCAGATCAACACAGCATTGCAACATTTTTCGAATGAAAGTAACAGCGCCCTTGGGCACCCCTGTAGTTTATTTTTAGTCATTTAGCAGACACTCTTATCCAGAGTGACTTAATATATTTTTTGTGTAATTATTTTTTTCATACCTGCCCCCCAGTGGGAATCAAACCCTAAACCCTGGCATTGCAAATACCATGCTCTACAAACTGAGCCTCATCCCTGCCACAATTCAGACTACTGGACATAATTATAATTCCTATCTAAACCTAACGGCTTGTGAAACCCCCACACAGAGGTGTGAAATTCCTCAACTTGAGGAGCTTCAAACATCAGAACAATGGCCTGACAACACCTGAGACATTTTTTAGGAAGATGGCATCATCTGGTTCTATTGCCAACATGATTAGCTAAGTTATAAAAAAGTATATTACAGAGTTAGGCTTTCACAATAACATTCCTGGAAACAGATTGTAATTTTGATGCGCATAGGAATCATGAGTGCATTCAGGTGCGTATGCCACGGCTAAGTTTATTCACAGTAGACAAACAGGCTCATTCTGTTCAGAATAACCCAGGGTATGACGTCATGTCATCTTGTAACTATACATCAAATATAGTGATCATAAATGTTGACACTGTATTTGACATGAGTTTTATAATAAGAAAATTTGAAGTGCACATTTGGACTCATGGGTGTTTTGCTTGCTTGTATGACATCAAAGCAGTATTTATTATAGTCCTCAACGTCTCATCTTTCAAAATACATTTAGTCCTCTGAAACGTAGAGCCTGTGGTCTGAAGTCATGTATAGCATGTTACTGTACAGCCACTGCGTACCAATTTAGGCGTTTATCAGTGCCATTTTCAACCTGTATACTTTAAAGGGCTACATACAAATTGTGCAACAATATTGCATTTTTAAAAGCCTGTTATATTAAATGAAGTGCCCAGGATAGAGAAAGAGAGAGTGAAAACAGTGGAGTGAGACAGAACGAGAGAGAAAGTGAATTGTGAGAAGAGAGAGAGTGAAAACAGTGGAGTGAGTCAGAGCGAAAGAGAGAGAGAGCTGTGAAGAGAGAGAAAGAGTGAAAACAGTGGAGTAAGAGAGAGAGAGAGAGAGAGAGAGAGAGAGAGAGAGAGAGAGAGAGAGAGAAGAGAGAGAGAACTGTCCACAATGTTAATAGGAACAAAGATTTGTGTTCCTAGGTTAGGGCCCTTAATATGGAATACATTAAATAGAGTGGTTAGAATATATAAAGGTTAACAGTTTCTATGAAGTACATCCAGTCGTCTGAAAAAGTTTGGGCACCCCTCTGAGGCTGCATAATAATTTACTCTGTCGTCACAGAAAATGATCCCAGTGGCATGCCATTCATTTTCTAATAAAAGCTGAGTAATGGGCTATTGTCCAGACAAATATTTTTAGTGTAGCAATATTAAGTTGTATGAAATTAAATCAGATGTGAAAAATAGGCTATGCCTCAGCCCAATAGGGAATGTCCTCTTGGTGTAACGGTCAAGCTGTTGCTTTCTCCCGCGGTAGACCTGGTTCATATCCCGTCGGTTACATTAAGCAGTCTATTCTCTGAAAATAGTCCAGACAGCATGTACCCAACAGTGAGGTCAGTGGGATTGGAGAGAGTCCCCTCTCCCTCTCTCTGTCTCCTCCCGAGTATCATTTCTTACTCGGCAGGATCCGTCCACGTTTTCGGAGGGCTCCTGGCAAGCGGGGAGTCGCCGACCCGCGTTCAATGTGCCGGTCCGCTTAGCGAGTGCGTCCCGCACGCCCCCATGTCTTCTTTTTTTTCATTTTCATATTTTTGAAAAAATAATTTTTCATTTTTTTTTCTGCTTCAAAGTAGATTAAGTCAGCTTCTCCAACATTCCGTTTTTTTCTCTGCTTCAAAGTAGATTAAGTGAAGCTTCACCTCCATTCAGAGCCTGCTGATCTTCACATATGTTGCTCTTTATATGCCCCCCAACCATAATCTGGAAATATATTAATTTCGGACTTCTGGACATAAAACTTACATATTGTGTAAACCACGCACAGACATGTGAAATCCCTTAGCTAGATGAGCCTCAAACATCAGAGCAATGGCCTAGGCGACAACACCTTGGGTGGGCAATTGTCTTCCAAATGAATGTTCATATATAACACGCCATTCTCCAAATCAATATTTCTATATAACATGCCATTCTCCTTGCATTATGCTGTTGGGTCAGGGAGGAGGGAGGTTGCAATGCTGGGAAAAACACCTCCACAGCAGATCAACACAGCATTGCAACATTTTTCGAATGAAAGTAACAGCGCCCTTGGGCACCCCTGTAGTTTATTTTTAGTCATTTAGCAGACACTCTTATCCAGAGTGACTTAATATATTTTTTGTGTAATTATTTTTTTCATACCTGCCCCCCAGTGGGAATCAAACCCTAAACCCTGGCATTGCAAATACCATGCTCTACAAACTGAGCCTCATCCCTGCCACAATTCAGACTACTTGACATAATTATAATTCCTATCTAAACCTAACGGCTTGTGAAACCCCCACACAGAGGTGTGAAATTCCTCAACTTGAGGAGCTTCAAACATCAGAACAATGGCCTGACAACACCTGAGACATTTTTTAGGAAGATGGCATCATCTGGTTCTATTGCCAACATGATTAGCTAAGTTATAAAAAAGTATATTACAGAGTTAGGCTTTCACAATAACATTCCTGGAAACAGATTGTAATTTTGATGCGCATAGGAATCATGAGTGCATTCAGGTGCGTATGCCACGGCTAAGTTTATTCACAGTAGACAAACAGGCTCATTCTGTTCAGAATAACCCAGGGTATGACGTCATGTCATCTTGTAACTATACATCAAATATAGTGATCATAAATGTTGACACTGTATTTGACATGAGTTTTATAATAAGAAAATTTGAAGTGCACATTTGGACTCATGGGTGTTTTGCTTGCTTGTATGACATCAAAGCAGTATTTATTATAGTCCTCAACGTCTCATCTTTCAAAATACATTTAGTCCTCTGAAACGTAGAGCCTGTGGTCTGAAGTCATGTATAGCATGTTACTGTACAGCCACTGCGTACCAATTTAGGCGTTTATCAGTGCCATTTTCAACCTGTATACTTTAAAGGGCTACATACAAATTGTGCAACAATATTGCATTTTTAAAAGCCTGTTATATTAAATGAAGTGCCCAGGATAGAGAAAGAGAGAGTGAAAACAGTGGGGTGAGACAGAACGAGAGAGAGAGAGAGCTGTGAAGAGAGAGAAAGAGTGAAAACAGTGGAGTAAGAGAGAGAGAGAGAGAGAGAGAGAGAGAGAGAGAGAGAGAGAGAGAAAGAGAGAGAGAACTGTCCACAATGTTAATAGGAACAAAGATTTGTGTTCCTAGGTTAGGGCCCTTAATATGGAATACATTAAATAGAGTGGTTAGAATATATAAAGGTTAACAGTTTCTATGAAGTACATCCAGTCGTCTGAAAAAGTTTGGGCACCCCTCTGAGGCTGCATAATAATTTACTCTGTCGTCACAGAAAATGATCCCAGTGGCATGCCATTCATTTTCTAATAAAAGCTGAGTAATGGGCTATTGTCCAGACAAATATTTTTAGTGTAGCAATATTAAGTTGTATGAAATTAAATCAGATGTGAAAAATAGGCTATGCCTCAGCCCAATAGGGAATGTCCTCTTGGTGTAACGGTCAAGCTGTTGCTTTCTCCCGCGGTAGACCTGGTTCATATCCCGTCGGTTACATTAAGCAGTCTATTCTCTGAAAATAGTCCAGACAGCATGTACCCAACAGTGAGGTCAGTGGGATTGGAGAGAGTCCCCTCTCCCTCTCTCTGTCTCCTCCCGAGTATCATTTCTTACTCGGCAGGATCCGTCCACGTTTTCGGAGGGCTCCTGGCAAGCGGGGAGTCGCCGACCCGCGTTCAATGTCCCGGTCCGCTTAGCGAGTGCGTCCCGCACGCCCCCATGTCTTCTTTTTTTTCATTTTCATATTTTTGAAAAAATAATTTTTCATTTTTTTTTCTGCTTCAAAGTAGATTAAGTCAGCTTCTCCAACATTCCGTTTTTTTCTCTGCTTCAAAGTAGATTAAGTGAAGCTTCACCTCCATTCAGAGCCTGCTGATCTTCACATATGTTGCTCTTTATATGCCCCCCAACCATAATCTGGAAATATATTAATTTCGGACTTCTGGACATAAAACTTACATATTGTGTAAACCACGCACAGACATGTGAAATCCCTTAGCTAGATGAGCCTCAAACATCAGAGCAATGGCCTAGGCGACAACACCTTGGGTGAGCAATTGTCTTCCAAATGAATGTTCATATATAACACGCCATTCTCCAAATCAATATTTCTATATAACATGCCATTCTCCTTGCATTATGCTGTTGGGTCAGGGAGGAGGGAGGTTGCAATGCTGGGAAAAACACCTCCACAGCAGATCAACACAGCATTGCAACATTTTTCGAATGAAAGTAACAGCGCCCTTGGGCACCCCTGTAGTTTATTTTTAGTCATTTAGCAGACACTCTTATCCAGAGTGACTTAATATATTTTTTGTGTAATTATTTTTTTCATACCTGCCCCCCAGTGGGAATCAAACCCTAAACCCTGGCATTGCAAATACCATGCTCTACAAACTGAGCCTCATCCCTGCCGCAATTCAGACTACTTGACATAATTATAATTCCTATCTAAACCTAACGGCTTGTGAAACCCCCACACAGAGGTGTGAAATTCCTCAACTTGAGGAGCTTCAAACATCAGAACAATGGCCTGACAACACCTGAGACATTTTTTAGGAAGATGGCATCATCTGGTTCTATTGCCAACATGATTAGCTAAGTTATAAAAAAAAGTATATTACAGAGTTAGGCTTTCACAATAACATTCCTGGAAACAGATTGTAATTTTGATGCGCATAGGAATCATGAGTGCATTCAGGTGCGTATGCCACGGCTAAGTTTATTCACAGTAGACAAACAGGCTCATTCTGTTCAGAATAACCCAGGGTATGACGTCATGTCATCTTGTAACTATACATCAAATATAGTGATCATAAATGTTGACACTGTATTTGACATGAGTTTTATAATAAGAAAATTTGAAGTGCACATTTGGACTCATGGGTGTTTTGCTTGCTTGTATGACATCAAAGCAGTATTTATTATAGTCCTCAACGTCTCATCTTTCAAAATACATTTAGTCCTCTGAAGCGTAGAGCCTGTGGTCTGAAGCCATGTATAGCATGTTACTGTACAGCCACTGCGTACCAATTTAGGCGTTTATCAGTGCCATTTTCAACCTGTATACTTTAAAGGGCTACATACAAATTGTGCAACAATATTGCATTTTTAAAAGCCTGTTATATTAAATGAAGTGCCCAGGATAGAGAAAGAGAGAGTGAAAACAGTGGAGTGAGACAGAACGAGAGAGAAAGTGAATTGTGAGAAGAGAGAGAGTGAAAACAGTGGAGTGAGTCAGAGCGAAAGAGAGCTGTGAAGAGAGAGAAAGAGTGAAAATAGTGGAGTAAGAGAGAGAGAGAGAGAGAGAGAGAGAAAGAGAGAGAGAACTGTCCACAATGTTAATAGGAACAAAGATTTGTGTTCCTAGGTTAGGGCCCTTAATATGGAATACATTAAATAGAGTGGTTAGAATATATAAAGGGTAACAGTTTCTATGAAGTACATCCAGTCGTCTGAAAAAGTTTGGGCACCCCTCTGAGGCTGCATAATAATTTACTCTGTCGTCACAGAAAATGATCACAGTGGCATGCCATTCATTTTCTAATAAAAGCTGAGTAATGGGCTATTGTCCAGACAAAGATTTTTAGTGTAGCAATATTAAGTTGTATGAAATTAAATCAGATGTGAAAAATAGGCTATGCCTCAGCCCAATAGGGAATGTCCTCTTGGTGTAACGGTCAAGCTGTTGCTTTCTCCCGCGGTAGACCTGGTTCATATCCCGTCGGTTACATTAAGCAGTCTATTCTCTGAAAATAGTCCAGACAGCATGTACCCAACAGTGAGGTCAGTGGGATTGGAGAGAGTCCCCTCTCCCTCTCTCTGTCTCCTCCCGAGTATCATTTCTTACTCGGCAGGATCCGTCCACGTTTTCGGAGGGCTCCTGGCAAGCGGGGAGTCGCCGACCCGCGTTCAATGTGCCGGTCCGCTTAGCGAGTGCGTCCCGCACGCCCCCATGTCTTCTTTTTTTTCATTTTCATATTTTTGAAAAAATAATTTTTCATTTTTTTTTTCTGCTTCAAAGTAGATTAAGTGAAGCTTCACCTCCATTCAGAGCCTGCTGATTTTCACATATGTTGCTCTTTATATGCCCCCCAACCATAATCTGGAAATATATTAATTTCAGACTTCTGGACATAAAACTTACATATTGTGTAAACCACACACAGACATGTGAAATCCCTTAGCTAGATGAGCCTCAAACATCAGAGCAATGGCCTAGGCGACAACACCTTGGGTGGGCAATTGTCTTCCAAATGAATGTTCATATATAACACGCCATTCTCCAAATCAATATTTCTATATAACGTGCCATTCTCCTTGCATTATGCTGTTGGGTCAGGGAGGAGGGAGGTTGCAATGCTGGGAAAAACACCTCCACAGCAGATCAACACAGCATTGCAACATTTTTCGAATGAAAGTAACAGCGCCCTTGGGCACCCCTGTAGTTTATTTTTAGTCATTTAGCAGACACTCTTATCCAGAGTGACTTAATATATTTTTTGTGTAATTATTTTTTTCATACCTGCCCCCCAGTGGGAATCAAACCCTAAACCCTGGCATTGCAAATACCATGCTCTACAAACTGAGCCTCATCCCTGCCACAATTCAGACTACTGGACATAATTATAATTCCTATCTAAACCTAACGGCTTGTGAAACCCCCACACAGAGGTGTGAAATTCCTCAACTTGAGGAGCTTCAAACATCAGAACAATGGCCTGACAACACCTGAGACATTTTTTAGGAAGATGGCATCATCTGGTTCTATTGCCAACATGATTAGCTAAGTTATAAAAAAAAGTATATTACAGAGTTAGGCTTTCACAATACCATTCCTGGAAACAGATTGTAATTTTGATGCGCATAGGAATCATGAGTGCATTCAGGTGCGTATGCCACGGCTAAGTTTATTCACAGTAGACAAACAGGCTCATTCTGTTCAGAATAACCCAGGGTATGACGTCATGTCATCTTGTAACTATACATCAAATATAGTGATCATAAATGTTGACACTGTATTTGACATGATTTTTCTAATAAGAAAATTTGAAGTGCACATTTGGACTCATGGGTGTTTTGCTTGCTTGTATGACATCAAAGCAGTATTTATTATAGTCCTCAACGTCTCATCTTTCAAAATACATTTAGTCCTCTGAAGCGTAGAGCCTGTGGTCTGAAGTCATGTATAGCATGTTACTGTACAGCCACTGCGTACCAATTTAATTTAGGCGTTTATCAGTGCCATTTTCAACCTGTATACTTTAAAGGGCTACATACAAATTGTGCAACAATATTGCATTTTTAAAAGCCTGTTATATTAAATGAAGTGCCCAGGATAGAGAAAGAGAGAGTGAAAACAGTGGAGTGAGACAGAACGAGAGAGAAAGTGAATTGTGAGAAGAGAGAGAGTGAAAACAGTGGAGTGAGTCAGAGCGAAAGAGAGAGAGAGCTGTGAAGAGAGAGAAAGAGTGAAAACAGTGGAGTAAGAGAGAGAAAGAGAGAGAGAAAGAAAGAGAGAGAGAACTGTCCACAATGTTAATAGGAACAAAGATTTGTGTTCCTAGGTTAGGGCCCTTAATATGGAATACATTAAATAGAGTGGTTAGAATATATAAAGGGTAACAGTTTCTATGAAGTACATCCAGTCGTCTGAAAAAGTTTGGGCACCCCTCTGAGGCTGCATAATAATTTACTCTGTCGTCACAGAAAATGATCCCAGTGGCATGCCATTCATTTTCTAATAAAAGCTGAGTAATGGGCTATTGTCCAGACAAAGATTTTTAGTGTAGCAATATTAAGTTGTATGAAATTAAATCAGATGTGAAAAATAGGCTATGCCTCAGCCCAATAGGGAATGTCCTCTTGGTGTAACGGTCAAGCTGTTGCTTTCTCCCGCGGTAGACCTGGTTCATATCCCGTCGGTTACATTAAGCAGTCTATTCTCTGAAAATAGTCCAGACAGCATGTACCCAACAGTGAGGTCAGTGGGATTGGAGAGAGTCCCCTCTCCCTCTCTCTGTCTCCTCCCGAGTATCATTTCTTACTCGGCAGGATCCGTCCACGTTTTCGGAGGGCTCCTGGCAAGCGGGGAGTCGCCGACCCGCGTTCAATGTGCCGGTCCGCTTAGCGAGTGCGTCCCGCACGCCCCCATGTCTTCTTTTTTTTCATTTTCATATTTTTGAAAAAATAATTTTTCATTTTTTTTTCTGCTTCAAAGTAGATTAAGTCAGCTTCTCCAACATTCCGTTTTTTTCTCTGCTTCAAAGTAGATTAAGTGAAGCTTCACCTCCATTCAGAGCCTGCTGATCTTCACATATGTTGCTCTTTATATGCCCCCCAACCATAATCTGGAAATATATTAATTTCGGACTTCTGGACATAAAACTTACATATTGTGTAAACCACGCACAGACATGTGAAATCCCTTAGCTAGATGAGCCTCAAACATCAGAGCAATGGCCTAGGCGACAACACCTTGGGTGGGCAATTGTCTTCCAAATGAATGTTCATATATAACACGCCATTCTCCAAATCAATATTTCTATATAACATGCCATTCTCCTTGCATTATGCTGTTGGGTCAGGGAGGAGGGAGGTTGCAATGCTGGGAAAAACACCTCCACAGCAGATCAACACAGCATTGCAACATTTTTCGAATGAAAGTAACAGCGCCCTTGGGCACCCCTGTAGTTTATTTTTAGTCATTTAGCAGACACTCTTATCCAGAGTGACTTAATATATTTTTTGTGTAATTATTTTTTTCATACCTGCCCCCCAGTGGGAATCAAACCCTAAACCCTGGCATTGCAAATACCATGCTCTACAAACTGAGCCTCATCCCTGCCACAATTCAGACTACTTGACATAATTATAATTCCTATCTAAACCTAACGGCTTGTGAAACCCCCACACAGAGGTGTGAAATTCCTCAACTTGAGGAGCTTCAAACATCAGAACAATGGCCTGACAACACCTGAGACATTTTTTAGGAAGATGGCATCATCTGGTTCTATTGCCAACATGATTAGCTAAGTTATAAAAAAGTATATTACAGAGTTAGGCTTTCACAATAACATTCCTGGAAACAGATTGTAATTTTGATGCGCATAGGAATCATGAGTGCATTCAGGTGCGTATGCCACGGCTAAGTTTATTCACAGTAGACAAACAGGCTCATTCTGTTCAGAATAACCCAGGGTATGACGTCATGTCATCTTGTAACTATACATCAAATATAGTGATCATAAATGTTGACACTGTATTTGACATGAGTTTTATAATAAGAAAATTTGAAGTGCACATTTGGACTCATGGGTGTTTTGCTTGCTTGTATGACATCAAAGCAGTATTTATTATAGTCCTCAACGTCTCATCTTTCAAAATACATTTAGTCCTCTGAAACGTAGAGCCTGTGGTCTGAAGTCATGTATAGCATGTTACTGTACAGCCACTGCGTACCAATTTAGGCGTTTATCAGTGCCATTTTCAACCTGTATACTTTAAAGGGCTACATACAAATTGTGCAACAATATTGCATTTTTAAAAGCCTGTTATATTAAATGAAGTGCCCAGGATAGAGAAAGAGAGAGTGAAAACAGTGGGGTGAGACAGAACGAGAGAGAGAGAGAGCTGTGAAGAGAGAGAAAGAGTGAAAACAGTGGAGTAAGAGAGAGAGAGAGAGAGAGAGAGAGAGAGAGAGAGAGAGAGAGAGAGAGAGAAAGAGAGAGAGAACTGTCCACAATGTTAATAGGAACAAAGATTTGTGTTCCTAGGTTAGGGCCCTTAATATGGAATACATTAAATAGAGTGGTTAGAATATATAAAGGTTAACAGTTTCTATGAAGTACATCCAGTCGTCTGAAAAAGTTTGGGCACCCCTCTGAGGCTGCATAATAATTTACTCTGTCGTCACAGAAAATGATCCCAGTGGCATGCCATTCATTTTCTAATAAAAGCTGAGTAATGGGCTATTGTCCAGACAAATATTTTTAGTGTAGCAATATTAAGTTGTATGAAATTAAATCAGATGTGAAAAATAGGCTATGCCTCAGCCCAATAGGGAATGTCCTCTTGGTGTAACGGTCAAGCTGTTGCTTTCTCCCGCGGTAGACCTGGTTCATATCCCGTCGGTTACATTAAGCAGTCTATTCTCTGAAAATAGTCCAGACAGCATGTACCCAACAGTGAGGTCAGTGGGATTGGAGAGAGTCCCCTCTCCCTCTCTCTGTCTCCTCCCGAGTATCATTTCTTACTCGGCAGGATCCGTCCACGTTTTCGGAGGGCTCCTGGCAAGCGGGGAGTCGCCGACCCGCGTTCAATGTGCCGGTCCGCTTAGCGAGTGCGTCCCGCACGCCCCCATGTCTTCTTTTTTTTCATTTTCATATTTTTGAAAAAATAATTTTTCATTTTTTTTTCTGCTTCAAAGTAGATTAAGTCAGCTTCTCCAACATTCCGTTTTTTTCTCTGCTTCAAAGTAGATTAAGTGAAGCTACACCTCCATTCAGAGCCTGCTGATCTTCACATATGTTGCTCTTTATATGCCCCCCAACCATAATCTGGAAATATATTAATTTCAGACTTCTGGACATAAAACTTACATATTGTGTAAACCACACACAGACATGTGAAATCCCTTAGCTAGATGAGCCTCAAACATCAGAGCAATGGCCTAGGCGACAACACCTTGGGTGGGCAATTGTCTTCCAAATGAATGTTCATATATAACACGCCATTCTCCAAATCAATATTTCTATATAACATGCCATTCTCCTTGCATTATGCTGTTGGGTCATGGAGGAGGGAGGTTGCAATGCTGGGAAAAACACCTCCACAGGAGATCAACACAGCATTGCAACATTTTTCGAATGAAAGTAACAGCGCCCTTGGGCACCCCTGTAGTTTATTTTTAGTCATTTAGCAGACACTCTTATCCAGAGTGACTTAATATATTTTTTGTGTAATTATTTTTTTCATACCTGCCCCCCAGTGGGAATCAAACCCTAAACCCTGGCATTGCAAATACCATGCTCTACAAACTGAGCCTCATCCCTGCCACAATTCAGACTACTTGACATAATTATAATTCCTATCTAAACCTAACGGCTTGTGAAACCCCCACACAGAGGTGTGAAATTCCTCAACTTGAGGAGCTTCAAACATCAGAACAATGGCCTGACAACACCTGAGACATTTTTTAGGAAGATGGCATCATCTGGTTCTATTGCCAACATGATTAGCTAAGTTATAAAAAAAAGTATATTACAGAGTTAGGCTTTCACAATAACATTCCTGGAAACAGATTGTAATTTTGATGCGCATAGGAATCATGAGTGCATTCAGGTGCGTATGCCACGGCTAAGTTTATTCACAGTAGACAAACAGGCTCATTCTGTTCAGAATAACCCAGGGTATGACGTCATGTCATCTTGTAACTATACATCAAATATAGTGATCATAAATGTTGACACTGTATTTGACATGAGTTTTATAATAAGAACATTTGAAGTGCACATTTGGACTCATGGGTGTTTTGCTTGCTTGTATGACATCAAAGCAGTATTTATTATAGTCCTCAACGTCTCATCTTTCAAAATACATTTAGTCCTCTGAAGCGTAGAGCCTGTGGTCTGAAGTCATGTATAGCATGTTACTGTACAGCCACTGCGTACCAATTTAGGCGTTTATCAGTGCCATTTTCAACCTGTATACTTTAAAGGGCTACATACAAATTGTGCAACAATATTGCATTTTTAAAAGCCTGTTATATTAAATGAAGTGCCCAGGATAGAGAAAGAGAGAGTGAAAACAGTGGAGTGAGACAGAACGAGAGAGAAAGTGAATTGTGAGAAGAGAGAGAGTGAAAACAGTGGAGTGAGTCAGAGCGAAAGAGAGAGAGAGCTGTGAAGAGAGAGAAAGAGTGAAAATAGTGGAGTAAGAGAGAGAGAGAGAGAGAGAGAGAGAGAGAGAGAAAGAGAGAGAGAGAAAGAGAGAGAGAACTGTCCACAATGTTAATAGGAACAAAGATTTGTGTTCCTAGGTTAGGGCCCTTAATATGGAATACATTAAATAGAGTGGTTAGAATATATAAAGGGTAACAGTTTCTATGAAGTACATCCAGTCGTCTGAAAAAGTTTGGGCACCCCTCTGAGGCTGCATAATAATTTACTCTGTCGTCACAGAAAATGATCACAGTGGCATGCCATTCATTTTCTAATAAAAGCTGAGTAATGGGCTATTGTCCAGACAAAGATTTTTAGTGTAGCAATATTAAGTTGTATGAAATTAAATCAGATGTGAAAAATAGGCTATGCCTCAGCCCAATAGGGAATGTCCTCTTGGTGTAACGGTCAAGCTGTTGCTTTCTCCCGCGGTAGACCTGGTTCATATCCCGTCGGTTACATTAAGCAGTCTATTCTCTGAAAATAGTCCAGACAGCATGTACCCAACAGTGAGGTCAGTGGGATTGGAGAGAGTCCCCTCTCCCTCTCTCTGTCTCCTCCCGAGTATCATTTCTTACTCGGCAGGATCCGTCCACGTTTTCGGAGGGCTCCTGGCAAGCGGGGAGTCGCCGACCCGCGTTCAATGTGCCGGTCCGCTTAGCGAGTGCGTCCCGCACGCCCCCATGTCTTCTTTTTTTTCATTTTCATATTTTTGAAAAAATAATTTTTCATATTTTTTTTTCTGCTTCAAAGTAGATTAAGTCAGCTTCTCAAACATTCCGGGTTTTTTTCTGCTTCAAAGTAGATTAAGTGAAGCTTCACCTCCATTCAGAGCCTGCTGATCTTCACATATGTTGCTCTTTATATTCCCCCCAACCATAATCTGGAAATATATTAATTTCAGACTTCTGGACATAAAACTTACATATTGTGTAAACCACACACAGACATGTGAAATCCCTTAGCTAGATGAGCCTCAAACATCAGAGCAATGGCCTAGGCGACAACACCTTGGGTGGGCAATTGTCTTCCAAATGAATGTTCATATATAACACGCCATTCTCCAAATCAATATTTCTATATAACATGCCATTCTCCTTGCATTATGCTGTTGGGTCAGGGAGGAGGGAGGTTGCAATGCTGGGAAAAACACCTCCACAGCAGATCAACACAGCATTGCAACATTTTTCGAATGAAAGTAACAGCGCCCTTGGGCACCCCTGTAGTTTATTTTTAGTCATTTAGCAGACACTCTTATCCAGAGTGACTTAATATATTTTTTGTGTAATTATTTTTTTCATACCTGCCCCCCAGTGGGAATCAAACCCTAAACCCTGGCATTGCAAATACCATGCTCTACAAACTGAGCCTCCTCATCCCTGACACAATTCAGACTACTGGACATAATTATAATTCCTATCTAAACCTAACGGCTTGTGAAACCCCCACACAGAGGTGTGAAATTCCTCAACTTGAGGAGCTTCAAACATCAGAACAATGGCCTGACAACACCTGAGACATTTTTTAGGAAGATGGCATCATCTGGTTCTATTGCCAACATGATTAGCTAAGTTATAAAAAAGTATATTACAGAGTTAGGCTTTCACAATAACATTCCTGGAAACAGATTGTAATTTTGATGCGCATAGGAATCATGAGTGCATTCAGGTGCGTATGCCACGGCTAAGTTTATTCACAGTAGACAAACAGGCTCATTCTGTTCAGAATAACCCAGGGTATGACGTCATGTCATCTTGTAACTATACATCAAATATAGTGATCATAAATGTTGACACTGTATTTGACATGAGTTTTATAATAAGAAAATGTGAAGTGCACATTTGGACTCATGGGTGTTTTGCTTGCTTGTATGACATCAAAGCAGTATTTATTATAGTCCTCAACGTCTCATCTTTCAAAATACATTTAGTCCTCTGAAGCGTAGAGCCTGTGGTCTGAAGTCATGTATAGCATGTTACTGTACAGCCACTGCGTACCAATTTAGGCGTTTATCAGTGCCATTTTCAACCTGTATACTTTAAAGGGCTACATACAAATTGTGCAACAATATTGCATTTTTAAAAGCCTGTTATATTAAATGAAGTGCCCTTTAATATAGACCACATGTAAAATTCAATAAATCAGATTGTCGAGTGAGGCAGAGAGAGAGTTGTGAGGATAGAGAAAGAGAGAGTGAAAACAGTGGAGTGAGACAGAACGAGAGAGAAAGTGAATTGTGAGAAGATCTCCACCCTATTCCCTATGTAGTGCACTACTTTAGATCTGATCAGAAGTAGCCTAGTGCACTACGTAGGGAACAGGGTGTCATTTGGGCCAGAGTCAGTAACTCCCCTGGGTATGAATTGTCTCTCTATCTTATCTGTCTATGCTTGGTTGACCTAGCAACTGGGTCTGTTTTAATGTCCAGACAGCATGTACCCAACAGTGAGGTCAGTGGGATTGGAGAGAGTCCCCTCTCCCTCTCTCTGTCTCCTCCCGAGTATCATTTCTTACTCGGCAGGATCCGTCCACGTTTTCGGAGGGCTCCTGGCAAGCGGGGAGTCGCCGACCCGCGTTCAATGTGCCGGTCCGCTTAGCGAGTGCGTCCCGCACGCCCCCATGTCTTCTTTTTTTTCATTTTCATATTTTTGAAAAAATAATTTTTCATATATTTTTTTCTGCTTCAAAGTAGATTAAGTGAAGCTTCACCTCCATTCAGGCAGTTATCACCCCCCCCCACCCGGATTCGACCCCACTGGTCATTTAAAGACGTGTTTGGCTACGGGCACGTGGTAAGTTATGCGTTCACCTGGTAGTCGTCTTTTTTTTCATTTTCATATTTTTTTGGTAGTCATTTAGTAGACACTCTTATCCAGAGCGACTTACGGTTAGTGATGCATATTTTCTTCATATTTTTTATTTTTTTATATATTTTTTTCTAGCTTTATAAAAAATCAAATGGATAAAAACCTGGTTTTCTAATATGTACGGGTTCATGAGGGTTGCCTAATCACACATGTGACATTTTGGAAGGATGTGACCTTTTTAACCCTTCGAAATAGCACCTATGACCACAATGTAAGGCACTTCCGGTTGTCACAGGAAGCTGTAATTAAACACATAGCCTCATTGGGACAAGCTCTTACAGAATCCTGAGTTTCAGGTCAATCCGTGAAAAACTAAACTTTTTACAGAGGGTTGAATGTAGCGTTTTCACTATCTGCTGGTGGATACATCTAAACCATGTTTAGGGTCAATCTTCCCACTTCCGGTTGCTCCAGGAAGCTTAAACTCAACACAGGTAATCCTTATAGTGGCCTGATGGGTTGACAAAGAAGACAGTTTGATATGGCAATATAAACCCACATAGGCATCAAGTTGAAGTTAGGGCAGCAGGCAATGTATTTCTATGGAAAAGAGTTCACGGTCAACTGTTTGAATAAATGCACCCTGTTTTCACTGTTAAGGATTAATTCCACATGGTCATGGGTAGGCTTGCACAGATCGGGAGAACCTCAGGAGCGTTCCTGTGGTTGAAATGTTTTTCTATCCTTACCGGATCTAATGCTCTCACCCAAAAGCACCTCAAATTTAAGACCAGGCTTCATTTTGGGCCTTGTCCTGAGACCTTTCTGGATGTCTATATTTTAGCCCAAAAAACGTCAGAGCCTGCTGATCTTCACATATGTTGCTCTTTATATGCCCCCCAACCATAATCTGGAAATATATTAATTTCAGACTTCTGGACATAAAACTTACATATTGTGTAAACCACACACAGACATGTGAAATCCCTTAGCTAGATGAGCCTCAAACATCAGAGCAATGGCCTAGGCGACAACACCTTGGGTGGGCAATTGTCTTCCAAATGAATGTTCATATATAACACGCCATTCTCCAAATCAATATTTCTATATAACATGCCATTCTCCTTGCATTATGCTGTTGGGTCAGGGAGGAGGGAGGTTGCAATGCTGGGAAAAACACCTCCACAGCAGATCAACACAGCATTGCAACATTTTTCGAATGAAAGTAACAGCGCCCTTGGGCACCCCTGTAGTTTATTTTTAGTCATTTAGCAGACACTCTTATCCAGAGTGACTTAATATATTTTTTGTGTAATTATTTTTTTCATACCTGCCCGCCAGTGGGAATCAAACCCTAAACCCTGGCATTGCAAATACCATGCTCTACAAACTGAGCCTCCTCATCCCTGCCACAATTCAGACTACTGGACATAATTATAATTCCTATCTAAACCTAACGGCTTGTGAAACCCCCACACAGAGGTGTGAAATTCCTCAACTTGAGGAGCTTCAAACATCAGAACAATGGCCTGACAACACCTGATACATTTTTTAGGAAGATGGCATCATCTGGTTCTATTGCCAACATGATTAGCTAAGTTATAAAAAAGTATATTACAGAGTTAGGCTTTCACAATAACATTCCTGGAAACAGATTGTAATTTTGATGCGCATAGGAATCATGAGTGCATTCAGGTGCGTATGCCACGGCTAAGTTTATTCACAGTAGACAAACAGGCTCATTCTGTTCAGAATAACCCAGGGTATGACGTCATGTCATCTTGTAACTATACATCAAATATAGTGATCATAAATGTTGACACTGTATTTGACATGAGTTTTATAATAAGAAAATTTGAAGTGCACATTTGGACTCATGGGTGTTTTGCTTGCTTGTATGACATCAAAGCATCTATTTATTATAGTCCTCAACGTCTCATCTTTCAAAATACATTTAGTCCTCTGAAGCGTAGAGCCTGTGGTCTGAAGTCATGTATAGCATGTTACTGTACAGCCACTGCGTACCAATTTAGGCGTTTATCAGTGCCATTTTCAACCTGTATACTTTAAAGGGCTACATACAAATTGTGCAACAATATTGCATTTTTAAAAGCCTGTTATATTAAATGAAGTGCCCAGGATAGAGAAAGAGAGAGTGAAAACAGTGGAGTGAGACAGAACGAGAGAGAAAGTGAATTGTGAGAAGAGAGAGAGTGAAAACAGTGGAGTGAGTCAGAGCGAAAGAGAGAGAGAGCTGTGAAGAGAGAGAAAGAGTGAAAATAGTGGAGTAAGAGAGAGAGAGAGAGAGAGAGAGAGAGAGAGAAAGAGAGAGAAAGAGAGAGAGAGAGAGAAAGAGAGAGAGAACTGTCCACAATGTTAATAGGAACAAAGATTTGTGTTCCTAGGTTAGGGCCCTTAATATGGAATACATTAAATAGAGTGGTTAGAATATATAAAGGGTAACAGTTTCTATGAAGTACATCCAGTCGTCTGAAAAAGTTTGGGCACCCCTCTGAGGCTGCATAATAATTTACTCTGTCGTCACAGAAAATGATCACAGTGGCATGCCATTCATTTTCTAATAAAAGCTGAGTAATGGGCTATTGTCCAGACAAAGATTTTTAGTGTAGCAATATTAAGTTGTATGAAATTAAATCAGATGTGAAAAATAGGCTATGCCTCAGCCCAATAGGGAATGTCCTCTTGGTGTAACGGTCAAGCTGTTGCTTTCTCCCGCGGTAGACCTGGTTCATATCCCGTCGGTTACATTAAGCAGTCTATTCTCTGAAAATAGTCCAGACAGCATGTACCCAACAGTGAGGTCAGTGGGATTGGAGAGAGTCCCCTCTCCCTCTCTCTGTCTCCTCCCGAGTATCATTTCTTACTCGGCAGGATCCGTCCACGTTTTCGGAGGGCTCCTGGCAAGCGGGGAGTCGCCGACCCGCGTTCAATGTGCCGGTCCGCTTAGCGAGTGCGTCCCGCACGCCCCCATGTCTTCTTTTTTTTCATTTTCATATTTTTGAAAAAATAATTTTTCATTTTTTTTTTCTGCTTCAAAGTAGATTAAGTCAGCTTCTCCAACATTCCGTTTTTTTCTCTGCTTCAAAGTAGATTAAGTGAAGCTTCACCTCCATTCAGAGCCTGCTGATCTTCACATATGTTGCTCTTTATATGCCCCCCAACCATAATCTGGAAATATATTAATTTCAGACTTCTGGACATAAAACTTACATATTGTGTAAACCACACACAGACATGTGAAATCCCTTAGCTAGATGAGCCTCAAACATCAGAGCAATGGCCTAGGCGACAACACCTTGGGTGGGCAATTGTCTTCCAAATGAATGTTCATATATAACACGCCATTCTCCAAATCAATATTTCTATATAACATGCCATTCTCCTTGCATTATGCTGTTGGGTCAGGGAGGGGGGAGGTTGCAATGCTGGGAAAAACACCTCCACAGGAGATCAACACAGCATTGCAACATTTTTCGAATGAAAGTAACAGCGCCCTTGGGCACCCCTGTAGTTTATTTTTAGTCATTTAGCAGACACTCTTATCCAGAGTGACTTAATATATTTTTTGTGTAATTATTTTTTTCATACCTGCCCCCCAGTGGGAATCAAACCCTAAACCCTGGCATTGCAAATACCATGCTCTACAAACTGAGCCTCATCCCTGCCACAATTCAGACTACTTGACATAATTATAATTCCTATCTAAACCTAACGGCTTGTGAAACCCCCACACAGAGGTGTGAAATTCCTCAACTTGAGGAGCTTCAAACATCAGAACAATGGCCTGACAACACCTGAGACATTTTTTAGGAAGATGGCATCATCTGGTTCTATTGCCAACATGATTAGCTAAGTTATAAAAAAAAGTATATTACAGAGTTAGGCTTTCACAATAACATTCCTGGAAACAGATTGTAATTTTGATGCGCATAGGAATCATGAGTGCATTCAGGTGCGTATGCCACGGCTAAGTTTATTCACAGTAGACAAACAGGCTCATTCTGTTCAGAATAACCCAGGGTATGACGTCATGTCATCTTGTAACTATACATCAAATATAGTGATCATAAATGTTGACACTGTATTTGACATGAGTTTTATAATAAGAACATTTGAAGTGCACATTTGGACTCATGGGTGTTTTGCTTGCTTGTATGACATCAAAGCAGTATTTATTATAGTCCTCAACGTCTCATCTTTCAAAATACATTTAGTCCTCTGAAGCGTAGAGCCTGTGGTCTGAAGTCATGTATAGCATGTTACTGTACAGCCACTGCGTACCAATTTAGGCGTTTATCAGTGCCATTTTCAACCTGTATACTTTAAAGGGCTACATACAAATTGTGCAACAATATTGCATTTTTAAAAGCCTGTTATATTAAATGAAGTGCCCAGGATAGAGAAAGAGAGAGTGAAAACAGTGGAGTGAGACAGAACGAGAGAGAAAGTGAATTGTGAGAAGAGAGAGAGTGAAAACAGTGGAGTGAGTCAGAGCGAAAGAGAGAGAGAGCTGTGAAGAGAGAGAAAGAGTGAAAATAGTGGAGTAAGAGAGAGAGAGAGAGAGAGAGAGAAAGAGAGAGAGAAAGAGAGAGAGAACTGTCCACAATGTTAATAGGAACAAAGATTTGTGTTCCTAGGTTAGGGCCCTTAATATGGAATACATTAAATAGAGTGGTTAGAATATATAAAGGGTAACAGTTTCTATGAAGTACATCCAGTCGTCTGAAAAAGTTTGGGCACCCCTCTGAGGCTGCATAATAATTTACTCTGTCGTCACAGAAAATGATCACAGTGGCATGCCATTCATTTTCTAATAAAAGCTGAGTAATGGGCTATTGTCCAGACAAAGATTTTTAGTGTAGCAATATTAAGTTGTATGAAATTAAATCAGATGTGAAAAATAGGCTATGCCTCAGCCCAATAGGGAATGTCCTCTTGGTGTAACGGTCAAGCTGTTGCTTTCTCCCGCGGTAGACCTGGTTCATATCCCGTCGGTTACATTAAGCAGTCTATTCTCTGAAAATAGTCCAGACAGCATGTACCCAACAGTGAGGTCAGCTGTCTCACTCCACTGTTTTCACTCTCTCTTTCTCTATCCTCACAACTCTCTCTCTGCCTCACTCGACAATCTGATTTATTGAATTTTACATGTGGTCTATATTAAAGGGCACTTCATTTAATATAACAGGCTTTTAAAAATGCAATATTGTTGCACAATTTGTATGTAGCCCTTTAAAGTATACAGGTTGAAAATGGCACTGAGAAACGCCTAAATTGGTACGCAGTGGCTGTACAGTAACATGCTATACATGACTTCAGACCACAGGCTCTACGCTTCAGAGGACTAAATGTATTTTGAAAGATGAGACGTTGAGGACTATAATAAATACTGCTTTGATGTCATACAAGCAAGCAAAACACCCATGAGTCCAAATGTGCACTTCAAATTGTCTTATTATAAAACTCATGTCAAATACAGTGTCAACATTTATGATCACTATATTTGATGTATAGTTACAAGATGACATGACGTCATACCCTGGGTTATTCTGAACAGAATGAGCCTGTTTGTCTACTGTGAATAAACTTAGCCGTGGCATACGCACCTGAATGCACTCATGATTCGTATGCGCATCAAAATTACAATCTGTTTCCAGGAATGTTATTGTGAAAGCCTAACTCTGTAATATACTTTTTTTTATAACTTAGCTAATCATGTTGGCAATAGAACCAGATGATGCCATCTTCCTAAAAAATGTCTCAGGTGTTGTCAGGCCATTGTTCTGATGTTTGAAGCTCCTCAAATTGAGGAATTTCACACCTCTGTGTGGGGGTTTCACAAGCCGTTAGGTTTAGATAGGAATTATAATTATGTCCAGTAGTCTGAATTGTGGCAGGGATGAGGCTCAGTTTGTAGAGCATGGTATTTGCAATGCCAGGGTTTAGGGTTTGATTCCCACTGGGGGGCAGGTATGAAAAAAATAATTACACAAAAAATATATTAAGTCACTCTGGATAAGAGTGTCTGCTAAATGACTAAAAATAAACTACAGGGGTGCCCAAGGGCGCTGTTACTTTCATTCGAAAAATGTTGCAATGCTGTGTTGATCTGCTGTGGAGGTGTTTTTCCCAGCATTGCAACCTCCCTCCTCCCTGACCCAACAGCATAATGCAAGGAGAATGGCATGTTATATAGAAATATTGATTTGGAGAATGGCGTGTTATATATGAACATTCATTTGGAAGACAATTGCCCACCCAAGGTGTTGTCGCCTAGGCCATTGCTCTGATGTTTGAGGCTCATCTAGCTAAGGGATTTCACATGTCTGTGTGTGGTTTACACAATATGTAAGTTTTATGTCCAGAAGTCTGAAATTAATATATTTCCAGATTATGGTTGGGGGGAATATAAAGAGCAACATATGTGAAGATCAGCAGGCTCTGAATGGAGGTGAAGCTTCACTTAATCTACTTTGAAGCAGAGAAAAAACCGGAATGTTGGAGAAGCTGACTTAATCTACTTTGAAGCAGAAAAAAAAATATGAAAAATTATTTTTTCTAAAATATGAAAATGAAAAAAAAGAAGACATGGGGGCGTGCGGGACGCACTCGCTAAGCGGACCGGCACATTGAACGCGGGTCGGCGACTCCCCGCTTGCCAGGAGCCCTCCGAAAACGTGGACGGATCCTGCCGAGTAAGAAATGATACTCGGGAGGAGCCAGAGAGAGGGAGAGGGGACTCTCTCCAATCCCACTGACCTCACTGTTGGGTACATGCTGTCTGGACTATTTTCAGAGAATAGACTGCTTAATGTAACCGACGGGATATGAACCAGGTCTACCGCGGGAGAAAGCAACAGCTTGACCGTTACACCAAGAGGACATTCCCTATTGGGCTGAGGCATAGCCTATTTTTCACATCTGATTTAATTTCATACAACTTAATATTGCTACACTAAAAATCTTTGTCTGGACAATAGCCCATTACTCAGCTTTTTATTAGAAAATGAATGGCATGCCACTGTGATCATTTTCTGTGACGACAGAGTAAATTATTATGCAGCCTCAGAGGGGTGCCCAAACTTTTTCAGACGACTGGATGTACTTCATAGAAACTGTTACCCTTTATATATTCTAACCACTCTATTTAATGTATTCCATATTAAGGGCCCTAACCTAGGAACACAAATCTTTGTTCCTATTAACATTGTGGACAGTTCTCTCTCTCTTTCTCTCTCTCTTTCTCTCTCTCTCTCTCTCTCTCTCTTACTCCACTATTTTCACTCTTTCTCTCTCTTCACAGCTCTCTCTCTCTTTCGCTCTGACTCACTCCACTGTTTTCACTCTCTCTCTTCTCACAATTCACTTTCTCTCTCGTTCTGTCTCACTCCACTGTTTTCACTCTCTCTTTCTCTATCCTGGGCACTTCATTTAATATAACAGGCTTTTAAAAATGCAATATTGTTGCACAATTTGTATGTAGCCCTTTAAAGTATACAGGTTGAAAATGGCACTGATAAACGCCTAAATTGGTACGCAGTGGCTGTACAGTAACATGCTATACATGACTTCAGACCACAGGCTCTACGCTTCAGAGGACTAAATGTATTTTGAAAGATGAGACGTTGAGGACTATAATAAATACTGCTTTGATGTCATACAAGCAAGCAAAACACCCATGAGTCCAAATGTGCACTTCAAATTTTCTTATTATAAAACTCATGTCAAATACAGTGTCAACATTTATGATCACTATATTTGATGTATAGTTACAAGATGACATGACGTCATACCCTGGGTTATTCTGAACAGAATGAGCCTGTTTGTCTACTGTGAATAAACTTAGCCGTGGCATACGCACCTGAATGCACTCATGATTCCTATGCGCATCAAAATTACAATCTGTTTCCAGGAATGTTATTGTGAAAGCCTAACTCTGTAATATACTTTTTTTTATAACTTAGCTAATCATGTTGGCAATAGAACCAGATGATGCCATCTTCCTAAAAAATGTCTCAGGTGTTGTCAGGCCATTGTTCTGATGTTTGAAGCTCCTCAAGTTGAGGAATTTCACACCTCTGTGTGGGGGTTTCACAAGCCGTTAGGTTTAGATAGGAATTATAATTATGTCCAGTAGTCTGAATTGTGGCAGGGATGAGGAGGCTCAGTTTGTAGAGCATGGTATTTGCAATGCCAGGGTTTAGGGTTTGATTCCCACTGGGGGGCAGGTATGAAAAAAATAATTACACAAAAAATATATTAAGTCACTCTGGATAAGAGTGTCTGCTAAATGACTAAAAATAAACTACAGGGGTGCCCAAGGGCGCTGTTACTTTCATTCGAAAAATGTTGCAATGCTGTGTTGATCTGCTCTGGAGGTGTTTTTCCCAGCATTGCAACCTCCCTCCTCCCTGACCCAACAGCATAATGCAAGGAGAATGGCATGTTATATAGAAATATTGATTTGGAGAATGGCGTGTTATATATGAACATTCATTTGGAAGACAATTGCCCACCCAAGGTGTTGTCGCCTAGGCCATTGCTCTGATGTTTGAGGCTCATCTAGCTAAGGGATTTCACATGTCTGTGTGTGGTTTACACAATATGTAAGTTTTATGTCCAGAAGTCTGAAATTAATATATTTCCAGATTATGGTTGGGGGGCATATAAAGAGCAACATATGTGAAGATCAGCAGGCTCTGAATGGAGGTGAAGCTTCACTTAATCTACTTTGAAGCAGAAAAAAACCCGGAATGTTTGAGAAGCTGACTTAATCTACTTTGAAGCAGAAAAAAAATATGAAAAATTATTTTTTCTAAAATATGAAAAAGAAAAAAAAGAAGACATGGGGGCGTGCGGGACGCACTCGCTAAGCGGACCGGCACATTGAACGCGGGTCGGCGACTCCCCGCTTGCCAGGAGCCCTCCGAAAACGTGGACGGATCCTGCCGAGTAAGAAATGATACTCGGGAGGAGACAGAGAGAGGGAGAGGGGACTCTCTCCAATCCCACTGACCTCACTGTTGGGTACATGCTGTCTGGACTATTTTCAGAGAACAGACTGCTTAATGTAACCGAGGGGATATGAACCAGGTCTACCGCGGGAGAAAGCAACAGCTTGACCGTTACACCAAGAGGACATTCCCTATTGGGCTGAGGCATAGCCTATTTTTCACATCTGATTTAATTTCATACAACTTAATATTGCTACACTAAAAATATTTGTCTGGACAATAGCCCATTACTCAGCTTTTATTAGAAAATGAATGGCATGCCACTGGGATCATTTTCTGTGACGACAGAGTAAATTATTATGCAGCCTCAGAGGGGTGCCCAAACTTTTTCAGACGACTGGATGTACTTCATAGAAACTGTTACCCTTTATATATTCTAACCACTCTATTTAATGTATTCCATATTAAGGGCCCTAACCTAGGAACACAAATCTTTGTTCCTATTAACATTGTGGACAGTTCTCTCTCTCTTTCTTTCTCTCTCTCTTTCTCTCTCTCTCTCTCTCTCTCTCTCTCTCTCTTACTCCACTGTTTTCACTCTTTCTCTCTCTTCATAGCTCTCTCTCTCTTTCGCTCTGACTCACTCCACTGTTTTCACTCTCTCTCTTCTCACAATTCACTTTCTCTCTCGTTCTGTCTCACTCCACTGTTTTCACTCTCTCTTTCTCTATCCTGGGCACTTCATTTAATATAACAGGCTTTTAAAAATGCAATATTGTTGCACAATTTGTATGTAGCCCTTTAAAGTATACAGGTTGAAAATGGCACTGATAAACGCCTAAATTGGTACGCAGTGGCTGTACAGTAACATGCTATACATGACTTCAGACCACAGGCTCTACGCTTCAGAGGACTAAATGTATTTTGAAAGATGAGACGTTGAGGACTATAATAAATACTGCTTTGATGTCATACAAGCAAGCAAAACACCCATGAGTCCAAATGTGCACTTCAAATGTTCTTATTATAAAACTCATGTCAAATACAGTGTCAACATTTATGATCACTATATTTGATGTATAGTTACAAGATGACATGACGTCATACCCTGGGTTATTCTGAACAGAATGAGCCTGTTTGTCTACTGTGAATAAACTTAGCCGTGGCATACGCACCTGAATGCACTCATGATTCCTATGCGCATCAAAATTACAATCTGTTTCCAGGAATGTTATTGTGAAAGCCTAACTCTGTAATATACTTTTTTTTATAACTTAGCTAATCATGTTGGCAATAGAACCAGATGATGCCATCTTCCTAAAAAATGTCTCAGGTGTTGTCAGGCCATTGTTCTGATGTTTGAAGCTCCTCAAGTTGAGGAATTTCACACCTCTGTGTGGGGGTTTCACAAGCCGTTAGGTTTAGATAGGAATTATAATTATGTCAAGTAGTCTGAATTGTGGCAGGGATGAGGAGGCTCAGTTTGTAGAGCATGGTATTTGCAATGCCAGGGTTTAGGGTTTGATTCCCACTGGGGGGCAGGTATGAAAAAAATAATTACACAAAAAATATATTAAGTCACTCTGGATAAGAGTGTCTGCTAAATGACTAAAAATAAACTACAGGGGTGCCCAAGGGCGCTGTTACTTTCATTCGAAAAATGTTGCAATGCTGTGTGGATCTGCTGTGGAGGTGTTTTTCCCAGCATTGCAACCTCCCTCCTCCCTGACCCAACAGCATAATGCAAGGAGAATGGCATGTTATATAGAAATATTGATTTGGAGAATGGCGTGTTATATATGAACATTCATTTGGAAGACAATTGCCCACCCAAGGTGTTGTCGCCTAGGCCATTGCTCTGATGTTTGAGGCTCATCTAGCTAAGGGATTTCACATGTCTGTGTGTGGTTTACACAATATGTAAGTTTTATGTCCAGAAGTCTGAAATTAATATATTTCCAGATTATGGTTGGGGGGCATATAAAGAGCAACATATGTGAAGATTTGTTTTTATTGGTTGTGTGTTATGTGTGTTGTTGTGTTAGGTTTTCCCCCTGTGTTCCTAATGGAAAATCCATTAACAATGAATCACAAACAAATTATATTCCAGTTGTGTTTAGACAACTTCATGGCTGACATCCCCCAGTTCTGTTAAGACCCATTGAACTGGGTCACATTCTAAATGGTCACTTGTATTGATAGTCCATACTGGGCCTAACTGGGGTTAACCATACTGGAGGGTTTCTTTCTGCACACATATTCCCTCATCTCCAGAACTTTACCTGATGTCCTCTCTCTCTCTCTCTCTCTCTCTCTCTCTCTCTCTCTCTCTCTCTCTCTCTCTCTCTCGCTCTCTCTCTCTCTCTCTCTCTCTCTCTCTCTCTCTCTCTCTCTCTCTCTCTCTCTCTCTCTCTCTCTCTCTCTCTCTCTCTCTCTCTCTCTCTCTCTCTCTCTCTCTCTCTCTCTCTCTCTCTCTCTCTCTCTCTCTCTCTCTCTCTCTCTCTCTCTCTCTCTCTCTCTCTCTCTCTCTCTCTGAACGCATAACTTACCACGTGCCCGTAGCCAAACACGTCTTTAAATGACCAGTGGGGTCGAATCCGGGTGGGGGGGTGTGATAACTGCCTGAATGGAGGTGAAGCTTCACTTAATCTACTTTGAAGCAGAAAAAAAAATATGAAAAATAATTTTTTCAAAAATATGAAAATGAAAAAAAAGAAGACATGGGGGCGTGCGGGACGCACTCGCTAAGCGGACCGGCACATTGAACGCGGGTCGGCGACTCCCCGCTTGCCAGGAGCCCTCCGAAAACGTGGACGGATCCTGCCGAGTAAGAAATGATACTCGGGAGGTGTTTACCCAGCTGCCGAGTATACCAGGTGATGTAGGACAGGTTCACTCACACACACACTTCACACACACACTCACACAGACACACCTATTCACTTGGGCCTTCTCCCTCATGCCCTGCTGACATCCATGCAGGCCCACATTGACCTTGTGACCTCTGGAGCTCCATGCATCTTATTCTACACTCCCTGCCTAGTAAAACCCTTTCTCCCATGGGCCTGAGAGTACAGCTCATTTGAGACCATTTTGGAAAAGATTTTCTGGCATTTTGGTAAAGGGACTTCCTCAAGATTTTAGACTTTCCTCTCTATGTGCCCTATGTCACATTACTATACTATTGATCTACTGGACAAATAAAGCTTGATAGCTCATTGAAGAGTGATTCTCCACAGAGGCAGCTGGGGATGAGTCAGCAGAAAGTCCAGCAGAGATTCCAGGAGAGAGAGAAGGAGCTGAAGGAGCTCCAACAGGCTGTGGAGTGTCTCAAGGTGAGTATTGTTGACCAAAGGAGACACACCATTTCACTTCTCTACTCCAGTCAGAGAGAGAGAGACAGAGAGAGAGACAGAGAGAGGGAGAGGGGACTCTCTCCAATCCCACTGACCTCACTGTTGGGTACATGCTGTCTGGACTATTTTCAGAGAATAGACTGCTTAATGTAACCGACGGGATATGAACCAGGTCTACCGCGGGAGAAAGCAACAGCTTGACCGTTACACCAAGAGGACATTCCCTATTGGGCTGAGGCATAGCCTATTTTTCACATCTGATTTAATTTCATACAACTTAATATTGCTACACTAAAAATATTTGTCTGGACAATAGCCCATTACTCAGCTTTTATTAGAAAATGAATGGCATGCCACTGTGATCATTTTCTGTGACGACAGAGTAAATTATTATGCAGCCTCAGAGGGGTGCCCAAACTTTTTCAGACGACTGGATGTACTTCATAGAAACTGTTACCCTTTATATATTCTAACCACTCTATTTAATGTATTCCATATTAAGGGCCCTAACCTAGGAACACAAATCTTTGTTCCTATTAACATTGTGGACAGTTCTCTCTCTCTCTCTTTCTCTCTCTCTCTCTCTCTCTCTCTCTCTCTTACTCCACTGTTTTCACTCTTTCTCTCTCTTCACAGCTCTCTCTCTCTTTCGCTCTGACTCACTCCACTGTTTTCACTCTCTCTCTTCTCACAATTCACTTTCTCTCTCGTTCTGTCTCACTCCACTGTTTTCACTCTCTCTTTCTCTATCCTCACAACTCTCTCTCTCTCTCTCACTCCACTGTTTCACTCTCTCTCTCCTCACAACTCTCTCTCTCGCTGTCTCACTCCACTGTTTTCACTCTTTCTCTCTCCTCACAACTCTCTCTCTCTCTTTCGCTCTCTCTCACTCCACTGTTTTCTCTCTCTCTCTCTCCTCACAATTCTCTCTCTCTCTCACTCTGTCGCACTCCATTGTTTTCACTCTCTCTCCTCACAATTCTCTCTCTCTCTCACTCTGTCTCACTCCACTGTTTTCACTCTTTCTTTCTCGCTCTGCCTCACTCCACTGTTTTCACTCTTCATTTATAGGTTATATTCTTCAAGAATCAATGGATGTTGCATCTGCTGATTGCCCCTTTAAAATGAATCACTAATCACATTAAATAAATCACAATCT
Organism: Coregonus lavaretus; assembly: GCF_964263955.1. Taxonomy (NCBI): domain Eukaryota; kingdom Metazoa; phylum Chordata; class Actinopteri; order Salmoniformes; family Salmonidae; genus Coregonus; species Coregonus lavaretus. Next base: position 87,070 of record NW_028162620.1, read on the forward strand.
CCCGAAATGACTTTGTCAAAGCAACAGAATAACTAGGGCTTTACAATGATCCTGAAAACTTGGGGGAATTCTGGGGTTAAGTGGGTTAAAATAGTCCTAGAAGTCACAGAGGGTGCACAGAGGGACATGCCAAAATGCAGAATTTTAGCACTTTTGCAAGTCTTTATTCATATAAAAAAATCTGATTTATTGAATTTTACATGTGGTCTATATTAAAGGGCACTTCATTTAATATAACAGGCTTTTAAAAATGCAATATTGTTGCACAATTTGTATGTAGCCCTTTAAAGTATACAGGTTGAAAATGGCACTGATAAACGCCTAAATTGGTACGCAGTGGCTGTACAGTAACATGCTATACATGACTTCAGACCACAGGCTCTACGCTTCAGAGGACTAAATGTATTTTGAAAGATGAGACGTTGAGGACTATAATAAATACTGCTTTGATGTCATACAAGCAAGCAAAACACCCATGAGTCCAAATGTGCACTTCAAATTTTCTTATTATAAAACTCATGTCAAATACAGTGTCAACATTTATGATCACTATATTTGATGTATAGTTACAAGATGACATGACGTCATACCCTGGGTTATTCTGAACAGAATGAGCCTGTTTGTCTACTGTGAATAAACTTAGCCGTGGCATACGCACCTGAATGCACTCATGATTCCTATGCGCATCAAAATTACAATCTGTTTCCAGGAATGTTATTGTGAAAGCCTAACTCTGTAATATACTTTTTTATAACTTAGCTAATCATGTTGGCAATAGAACCAGATGATGCCATCTTCCTAAAAAATGTCTCAGGTGTTGTCAGGCCATTGTTCTGATGTTTGAAGCTCCTCAAGTTGAGGAATTTCACACCTCTGTGTGGGGGTTTCACAAGCCGTTAGGTTTAGATAGGAATTATAATTATGTCCAGTAGTCTGAATTGTGGCAGGGATGAGGCTCAGTTTGTAGAGCATGGTATTTGCAATGCCAGGGTTTAGGGTTTGATTCCCACTGGGGGGCAGGTATGAAAAAAATAATTACACAAAAAATATATTAAGTCACTCTGGATAAGAGTGTCTGCTAAATGACTAAAAAAAAACTACAGGGGTGCCCAAGGGCGCTGTTACTTTCATTCGAAAAATGTTGCAATGCTGTGTTGATCTGCTGTGGAGGTGTTTTTCCCAGCATTGCAACCTCCCTCCTCCCTGACCCAACAGCATAATGCAAGGAGAATGGCATGTTATATAGAAATATTGATTTGGAGAATGGCGTGTTATATATGAACATTCATTTGGAAGACAATTGCCCACCCAAGGTGTTGTCGCCTAGGCCATTGCTCTGATGTTTGAGGCTCATCTAGCTAAGGGATTTCACATGTCTGTGTGTGGTTTACACAATATGTAAGTTTTATGTCCAGAAGTCTGAAATTAATATATTTCCAGATATGGTTGGGGGGCATATAAAGAGCAACATATGTGAAGATCAGCAGGCTCTGAATGGAGGTGAAGCTTCACTTAATCTACTTTGAAGCAGAGAAAAAACCGGAATGTTGGAGAAGCTGACTTAATCTACTTTGAAGGCAGAAAAAAAAATATGAAAAATATTTTTTCAAAAATATGAAAATGAAAAAAAGAAGACATGGGGGCGTGCGGGACGCACTCGCTAAGCGGACCGGCACATTGAACGCGGGTCGGCGACTCCCCGCTTGCCAGGAGCCCTCCGAAAACGTGGACGGATCCTGCCGAGTAAGAAATGATACTCGGGAGGAGACAGAGAGAGGGAGAGGGGACTCTCTCCAATCCCACTGACCTCACTGTTGGGTACATGCTGTCTGGACATTAAAACAGACCAGTTGCTAGGTCAACCAAGCATAGACAGATAAGATAGAGAGACAATTCATACCCAGGGGAGTTACTGACTCTGGCCCAAATGACACCCTGTTCCCTACGTAGTGCACTAGGCTACTTCTGATCAGATCTAAAGTAGTGCACTACATAGGGAATAGGGTGGAGAATTGCTCACTGTCATTAGAATGAAGATTTCCATACAGGAGTTACTGTCTCTGTCCCAAATCTCTCCCTGTTCCCTACGTAGTGCACTAGGCTTCTTCTGACCAGATCTAAAGTAGTCTTCTAGATTTTACATGTTTTCTCCCTGTCGTTAGAAAATGACAATATGGTAATGACTTTAGTGGTTTCCTCCCCCTTTGTTTTTATTGGTTGTGTGTTATGTGTGTTGTTGTGTTAGGTTTTCCCCCTGTGTTCCTAATGGAAAATCCATTAACAATGAATCACAAACAAATTATATTCCAGTTGTGTTTAGACAACTTCATGGCTGACATCCCCCAGTTCTGTTAAGACCCATTGAACTGGGTCACATTCTAAATGGTCACTTGTATTGATAGTCCATACTGGGCCTAACTGGGTTAACCATACTGGAGGGTTTCTTCTGCACACATATTCCCTCATCTCCAGAACTTTACCTGATGTCCTCTCTCTCTCTCTCTCTCTCTCTCTCTCTCTCTCTCTCTCTCTCTCTCTCTCTCTCTCTCTCTCTCTCTCTCTCTCTCTGTCTCTCTCTCTCTCTCTCTCTCTCTCTCTCTCTCTCTCTCTCTCTCTCTCCTCTCTCTCTCTCTCTCTCTCTCTCTCTCTCTCTCTCTCTCTCTCTCTCTCTCTCTCTCTCTCTCTCTCTCTCTCTGTCTCTGTCTCTCTCTCTCTCTCTCTCTCTCTCTCTCTCCCATCAAACCGTATAGCAAGCAGCCAACCTCAATATGGTTCCATTCCTGTAGTTATCAGGACACACGAGGTGTGGAACTATTATCTCCTTTCTAAGTGTGAACTTGTCCACTTCCCTTCATGGATTTAAAAGGAAATGACTGGTATATGTAAACTCCCTCTACCCCATGCCAACACCAATCCAATGCTGTACAATTAATTCCATAGCTTAACAACATACATCACTCACACACACACTCACACAGACACACCTATTCACTTGGGCCTTCTCCCTCATGCCCTGCTGACATCCATGCAGGCCCACATTGACCTTGTGACCTCTGGAGCTCCATGCATCTTGTTCTACACTCCCTGCCTAGTAAAACCCTTTCTCCCATGGGCCTGAGAGTACAGCTCATTCGAGACCATTTTGGAAAAGATTTTCTGTCATTTTTAAATGCCCATAAAAAAAATTCACATTATACTGCTGTTTTGAATGTATAGCAAAACCAGGTAGTTTTGAGGTTGAATAGCTACTTGAGTTGCTTGGTTCTACTGAAATTACCAACAGGCATTGGTCCAGGGTGATCAGGCCTATAATTTGAGACCGTTTGGGTAAAGATTAGAGCTTTCTTTCCTTTTTAAATCACTCCAGGCAATATGTAATACAAATCTGATTTGGTTGCAATGCTGGGAAGAACTACACCACAGTAGATCCACGTTGCCTTTCAACTTTTTTCAAATAGGAAAACCAGGTTTTTATCCGTTTGTTTTTTTATAAAGCTATAAAAAAATATATATATAAAAAAAAAAAAAAAATATGAAGAAAATATGCATCACTAACTGTAAGTCGCTCTGGATAAGAGTGTCTGCTAAATGACTACCAAAAAAATAAAAAATATTTTTTTTCATAAATATGAAAATGAAAAAAAAGACGACTACCAGGTGAACGCATAACTTACCACGTGCCCGTAGCCAAACACGTCTTTAAATGACCAGTGGGGTCGAATCCGGGTGGGGGGGTGTGATAACTGCCTGAATGGAGGTGAAGCTTCACTTAATCTACTTTGAAGCAGAGAAAAAAACGTAATGTTGGAGAAGCTGACTTAATCTACTTTGAAGCAGAAAAAAAAATATGAAAAATTATTTTTTCAAAAATATGAAAATGAAAAAAAAGAAGACATGGGGGCGTGCGGGACGCACTCGCTAAGCGGACCGGCACATTGAACGCGGGTCGGCGACTCCCCGCTTGCCAGGAGCCCTCCGAAAACGTGGACGGATCCTGCCGAGTAAGAAATGATACTCGGGAGGAGACAGAGAGAGGGAGAGGGGACTCTCTCCAATCCCACTGACCTCACTGTTGGGTACATGCTGTCTGGACTATTTTCAGAGAATAGACTGCTTAATGTAACCGACGGGATATGAACCAGGTCTACCGCGGGAGAAAGCAACAGCTTGACCGTTACACCAAGAGGACATTCCCTATTGGGCTGAGGCATAGCCTATTTTTCACATCTGATTTAATTTCATACAACTTAATATTGCTACACTAAAAATATTTGTCTGGACAATAGCCCATTACTCAGCTTTTATTAGAAAATGAATGGCATGCCACTGTGATCATTTTCTGTGACGACAGAGTAAATTATTATGCAGCCTCAGAGGGGTGCCCAAACTTTTTCAGACGACTGGATGTACTTCATAGAAACTGTTACCCTTTATATATTCTAACCACTCTATTTAATGTATTCCATATTAAGGGCCCTAACCTAGGAACACAAATCTTTGTTCCTATTAACATTGTGGACAGTTCTCTCTCTCTTCTCTCTCTCTCTCTCTCTCTCTCTCTCTCTCTCTCTCTCTCTCTCTCTCTTACTCCACTGTTTTCACTCTTTCTCTCTCTTCACAGCTCTCTCTCTCTTTCGCTCTGACTCACTCCACTGTTTTCACTCTCTCTCTTCTCACAATTCACTTTCTCTCTCGTTCTGTCTCACTCCACTGTTTTCACTCTCTCTTTCTCTATCCTCACAACTCTCTCTCTCTCTCTCACTCCACTGTTTCACTCTCTCTCTCCTCACAACTCTCTCTCTCGCTGTCTCACTCCACTGTTTTCACTCTTTCTCTCTCCTCACAACTCTCTCTCTCTCTTTCGCTCTCTCTCACTCCACTGTTTTCTCTCTCTCTCTCTCCTCACAATTCTCTCTCTCTCTCACTCTGTCGCACTCCATTGTTTTCACTCTCTCTCCTCACAATTCTCTCTCTCTCTCACTCTGTCTCACTCCACTGTTTTCACTCTTTCTTTCTCGCTCTGCCTCACTCCACTGTTTTCACTCTTCATTTATAGGTTATATTCTTCAAGAATCAATGGATGTTGCATCTGCTGATTGCCCCTTTAAAATGAATCACTAATCACATTAAATAAATCACAATCTCCCGAAATGACTTTGTCAAAGCAACAGAATAACTAGGGCTTTACAATGATCCTGAAAACTTGGGGGAATTCTGGGGTTAAGTGGGTTAAAATAGTCCTAGAAGTCACAGAGGGTGCACAGAGGGACATGCCAAAATGCAGAATTTTAGCACTTTTGCAAGTCTTTATTCATATAAAAAAATCTGATTTATTGAATTTTACATGTGGTCTATATTAAAGGGCACTTCATTTAATATAACAGGCTTTTAAAAATGCAATATTGTTGCACAATTTGTATGTAGCCCTTTAAAGTATACAGGTTGAAAATGGCACTGATAAACGCCTAAATTGGTACGCAGTGGCTGTACAGTAACATGCTATACATGACTTCAGACCACAGGCTCTACGCTTCAGAGGACTAAATGTATTTTGAAAGATGAGACGTTGAGGACTATAATAAATACTGCTTTGATGTCATACAAGCAAGCAAAACACCCATGAGTCCAAATGTGCACTTCAAATTTTCTTATTATAAAACTCATGTCAAATACAGTGTCAACATTTATGATCACTATATTTGATGTATAGTTACAAGATGACATGACGTCATACCCTGGGTTATTCTGAACAGAATGAGCCTGTTTGTCTACTGTGAATAAACTTAGCCGTGGCATACGCACCTGAATGCACTCATGATTCCTATGCGCATCAAAATTACAATCTGTTTCCAGGAATGTTATTGTGAAAGCCTAACTCTGTAATATACTTTTTTATAACTTAGCTAATCATGTTGGCAATAGAACCAGATGATGCCATCTTCCTAAAAAATGTCTCAGGTGTTGTCAGGCCATTGTTCTGATGTTTGAAGCTCCTCAAGTTGAGGAATTTCACACCTCTGTGTGGGGCTTCACAAGCCGTTAGGTTTAGATAGGAATTATAATTATGTCCAGTAGTCTGAATTGTGGCAGGGATGAGGCTCAGTTTGTAGAGCATGGTATTTGCAATGCCAGGGTTTAGGGTTTGATTCCCACTGGGGGGCAGGTATGAAAAAAATAATTACACAAAAAATATATTAAGTCACTCTGGATAAGAGTGTCTGCTAAATGACTAAAAATAAACTACAGGGGTGCCCAAGGGCGCTGTTACTTTCATTCGAAAAATGTTGCAATGCTGTGTGGATCTGCTGTGGAGGTGTTTTTCCCAGCATTGCAACCTCCCTCCTCCCTGACCCAACAGCATAATGCAAGGAGAATGGCATGTTATATAGAAATATTGATTTGGAGAATGGCGTGTTATATATGAACATTCATTTGGAAGACAATTGCCCACCCAAGGTGTTGTCGCCTAGGCCATTGCTCTGATGTTTGAGGCTCATCTAGCTAAGGGATTTCACATGTCTGTGTGTGGTTTACACAATATGTAAGTTTTATGTCCAGAAGTCTGAAATTAATATATTTCCAGATTATGGTTGGGGGGCATATAAAGAGCAACATATGTGAAGATCAGCAGGCTCTGAATGGAGGTGAAGCTTCACTTAATCTACTTTGAAGCAGAGAAAAAACCGGAATGTTGGAGAAGCTGACTTAATCTACTTTGAAGCAGAAAAAAAAATATGAAAAATTATTTTTTCAAAAATATGAAAATGAAAAAAAAGAAGACATGGGGGCGTGCGGGACGCACTCGCTAAGCGGACCGGCACATTGAACGCGGGTCGGCGACTCCCCGCTTGCCAGGAGCCCTCCGAAAACGTGGACGGATCCTGCCGAGTAAGAAATGATACTCGGGAGGAGACAGAGAGAGGGAGAGGGGACTCTCTCCAATCCCACTGACCTCACTGTTGGGTACATGCTGTCTGGACTATTTTCAGAGAATAGACTGCTTAATGTAACCGACGGGATATGAACCAGGTCTACCGCGGGAGAAAGCAACAGCTTGACCGTTACACCAAGAGGACATTCCCTATTGGGCTGAGGCATAGCCTATTTTTCACATCTGATTTAATTTCATACAACTTAATATTGCTACACTAAAAATATTTGTCTGGACAATAGCCCATTACTCAGCTTTTATTAGAAAATGAATGGCATGCCACTGTGATCATTTTCTGTGACGACAGAGTAAATTATTATGCAGCCTCAGAGGGGTGCCCAAACTTTTTCAGACGACTGGATGTACTTCATAGAAACTGTTACCCTTTATATATTCTAACCACTCTATTTAATGTATTCCATATTAAGGGCCCTAACCTAGGAACACAAATCTTTGTTCCTATTAACATTGTGGACAGTTCTCTCTCTCTTTCTCTCTCTCTCTCTCTCTCTCTCTCTCTCTCTCTCTCTCTCTCTTACTCCACTGTTTCACTCTCTCTCTCCTCACAACTCTCTCTCTCGCTGTCTCACTCCACTGTTTTCACTCTTTCTCTCTCCTGACAACTCCCTCTCTCTCTTTCTTTCTCTCTCTCTCTCTCTCTCTCTCTTTCTCTCTCTCTCACTCCACTGTTTTCACTCTCTCTCCTCACAATTCTCTCTCTCTCTCACTCTGTCGCACTCCATTGTTTTCACTCTCTCCTCACAATTCTCTCTCTCTCTCACTCTGTCTCACTCCACTGTTTTCACTCTTTCTTTCTCGCTCTGCCTCACTCCACTCTTTTCACTCTTCCTCTCTCCTCACAACTCTCTATCTCTTTCTCTCTCTCTCTCTCTCTCTCTCTCTCTCTCTCTCTCTCTCTCTCTCTCTCTCTCTCTCTCTCTCTCTCTCTCTCTCTCTCTCTCTCTCTCTCTCTCTCTCTCTCTCTCAGATGTTCAATGTTTCTTAAAAAAAAAAGAAAAAAGGAATAGTTTCACCATTATTCAAATGAGGGACACATTTTTTCTTTGTTTTACCTTAAAGCAGCAATCAGCAGTACATTTACATTTACATTTTAGTCATTTAGCAGACGCTCTTATCCAGAGTGACTTACAGGAGCAATTAGGGTTAAGTGCCTTGCTCAAGGGCACATTAACGTCATTTAGCAGACGCTCTTAGCCAGAGCGACTCACACATTGGTGCGTTCACCCTATAGCCAGTGGGATAACCACTTTACAATTTTGGGGGGGGGGGGGGGGGGGTGAATAACAAAGAAACAGTAGAACAGTAGAAACAATAACAAAGCGTACTCCCAACTCTTGTTTTAGTAAAAAGCTGAGGGATGGGGCTGGAGAAATGTAATCCCTTTCAAATTCAAATACAGAGCTATGGAAGCAAGGACTGACCATCCATGACATAAAAAAAGATAGTTTTAACAATATTTTGAGGCTATACAGTATTTGTTTACATTTACTTTGTTTACAAACATCGGAGTAAAACAAGCTTATATTTTGGGTTCTGATGGGGTACGACAGTTGAACTAAGCTCATGAGGCATTTATAGGTTATATTCTTCAAGAATCAATGGATGTTGCAACTGCTGATTGCCCCTTTAAAATGAATCACTAATCACATTAAATAAATCACAATCTCCCGAAATGACTTTGTCAAAGCAACAGAATAACTAGGGCTTTGCAATGATCCTGAAAACTTGGGGGAATTCTGGGGTTAAGTGGGTTAAAATAGTCCTAGAAGTCACAGAGGGTGCACAGAGGGACATGCCAAAATGCAGAATTTTAGCACTTTTGCAAGTCTTTATTCATATAAAAAAATCTGATTTATTGAATTTTACATGTGGTCTATATTAAAGGGCACTTCATTTAATATAACAGGCTTTTAAAAATGCAATATTGTTGCACAATTTGTATGTAGCCCTTTAAAGTATACAGGTTGAAAATGGCACTGATAAACGCCTAAATTGGTACGCAGTGGCTGTACAGTAACATGCTATACATGACTTCAGACCACAGGCTCTACGCTTCAGAGGACTAAATGTATTTTGAAAGATGAGACGTTGAGGACTATAATAAATACTGCTTTGATGTCATACAAGCAAGCAAAACACCCATGAGTCCAAATGTGCACTTCAAATTTTCTTATTATAAAACTCATGTCAAATACAGTGTCAACATTTATGATCACTATATTTGATGTATAGTTACAAGATGACATGACGTCATACCCTGGGTTATTCTGAACAGAATGAGCCTGTTTGTCTACTGTGAATAAACTTAGCCGTGGCATACGCACCTGAATGCACTCATGATTCCTATGCGCATCAAAATTACAATCTGTTTCCAGGAATGTTATTGTGAAAGCCTAACTCTGTAATATACTTTTTTATAACTTAGCTAATCATGTTGGCAATAGAACCAGATGATGCCATCTTCCTAAAAAATGTCTCAGGTGTTGTCAGGCCATTGTTCTGATGTTTGAAGCTCCTCAAGTTGAGGAATTTCACACCTCTGTGTGGGGGTTTCACAAGCCGTTAGGTTTAGATAGGAATTATAATTATGTCCAGTAGTCTGAATTGTGGCAGGGATGAGGAGGCTCAGTTTGTAGAGCATGGTATTTGCAATGCCAGGGTTTAGGGTTTGATTCCCACTGGGGGGCAGGTATGAAAAAAATAATTACACAAAAAATATATTAAGTCACTCTGGATAAGAGTGTCTGCTAAATGACTAAAAATAAACTACAGGGGTGCCCAAGGGCGCTGTTACTTTCATTCGAAAAATGTTGCAATGCTGTGTTGATCTGCTGTGGAGGTGTTTTTCCCAGCATTGCAACCTCCCTCCTCCCTGACCCAACAGCATAATGCAAGGAGAATGGCATGTTATATAGAAATATTGATTTGGAGAATGGCGTGTTATATATGAACATTCATTTGGAAGACAATTGCCCACCCAAGGTGTTGTCGCCTAGGCCATTGCTCTGATGTTTGAGGCTCATCTAGCTAAGGGATTTCACATGTCTGTGAGTGGTTTACACAATATGTAAGTTTTATGTCCAGAAGTCTGAAATTAATATATTTCCAGATTATGGTTGGGGGGCATATAAAGAGCAACATATGTGAAGATCAGCAGGCTCTGAATGGAGGTGAAGCTTCACTTAATCTACTTTGAAGCAGAGAAAAAAACGGAATGTTGGAGAAGCTGACTTAATCTACTTTGAAGCAGAAAAAAAAATATGAAAAATTATTTTTTCAAAAATATGAAAATGAAAAAAAAGAAGACATGGGGGCGTGCGGGACGCACTCGCTAAGCGGACCGGCACATTGAACGCGGGTCGGCGACTCCCCGCTTGCCAGGAGCCCTCCGAAAACGTGGACGGATCCTGCCGAGTAAGAAATGATACTCGGGAGGAGACAGAGAGAGGGAGAGGGGACTCTCTCCAATCCCACTGACCTCACTGTTGGGTACATGCTGTCTGGACATTAAAACAGACCCAGTTGCTAGGTCAACCAAGCATAGACAGATAAGATAGAGAGACAATTCATACCCAGGGGAGTTACTGACTCTGGCCCAAATGACACGCTGTTCCCTACGTAGTGCACTAGGCTACTTCTGATCAGATCTAAAGTAGTGCACTACATAGGGAATAGGGTGGAGATTTGCTCACTGTCATTAGAATGAAGATTTCCATACAGGAGTTACTGTCTCTGTCCCAAATCTCTCCCTGTTCCCTACGTAGTGCACTAGGCTTCTTCTGACCAGATCTAAAGTAGTCTTCTAGATTTTACATGTTTTCTCCCTGTCGTTAGAAAATGACAATATGGTAATGACTTTAGTGGTTTCCTCCCCCTTTGTTTTTATTGGTTGTGTGTTATGTGTGTTGTTGTGTTAGGTTTTCCCCCTGTGTTCCTAATGGAAAATCCATTAACAATGAATCACAAACAAATTATATTCCAGTTGTGTTTAGACAACTTCATGGCTGACATCCCCCAGTTCTGTTAAGACCCATTGAACTGGGTCACATTCTAAATGGTCACTTGTATTGATAGTCCATACTGGGCCTAACTGGGGTTAACCATACTGGAGGGTTTCTTTCTGCACACATATTCCCTCATCTCCAGAACTTTACCTGATGTCCTCTCTCTCTCTCTCTCTCTCTCTCTCTCTCTCTCTCTCTCTCTCTCTCTCTCTCTCTCTCTCTCTCTCTCTCTCTCTCTCTCTCTCTCTCTCTCTCTCTCTCTCTCTCTCTCTCTCTCTCTCTCTCTCTCTCTCTCTCTCTCTGTCTCTGTCTCTCTCTCTCTCTCTCTCTCTCTCTCCCATCAAACCGTATAGAAAGCAGCCAACCTCAATATGGTTCCATTCCTGTAGTTATCAGGACACACGAGGTGTGGAACTATTATCTCCTTTCTAAGTGTGAACTTGTCCACTTCCCTTCATGGATTTAAAAGGAAATGACTGGTATATGTAAACTCCCTCTACCCCATGCCAACACCAATCCAATGCTGTACAATTAATTCCATAGCTTAACAACATACATCACTCACACACACACTCACACAGACACACCTATTCACTTGGGCCTTCTCCCTCATGCCCTGCTGACATCCATGCAGGCCCACATTGACCTTGTGACCTCTGGAGCTCCATGCATCTTGTTCTACACTCCCTGCCTAGTAAAACCCTTTCTCCCATGGGCCTGAGAGTACAGCTCATTTGAGACCATTTTGGAAAAGATTTTCTGTCATTTTTAAATGCCCATAAAAAAAATTCACATTATACTGCTGTTTTGAATGTATAGCAAAACCAGGTAGTTTTGAGGTTGAATAGCTACTTGAGTTGCTTGGTTCTACTGAAATTACCAACAGGCATTGGTCCAGGGTGATCAGGCCTATAATTTGAGACCGTTTGGGTAAAGATTAGAGCTTTCTTTCCTTTTTAAATCACTCCAGGCAATATGTAATACAAATCTGATTTGGTTGCAATGCTGGGAAGAACTACACCACAGTAGATCCACGTTGCCTTTCAACTTTTTTCAAATAGGAAAACCAGGTTTTTATCCGTTTTTGTTTTTTTATAAAGCTAGAAAAAAATATATATAAAAAAAAATAAAAAATATGAAGAAAATATGCATCACTAACTGTAAGTCGCTCTGGATAAGAGTGTCTGCTAAATGACTACCAAAAAAATAAAAAATATTTTTTTTCATAAATATGAAAATGAAAAAAAAGACGACTACCAGGTGAACGCATAACTTACCACGTGCCCGTAGCCAAACACGTCTTTAAATGACCAGTGGGGTCGAATCCGGGTGGGGGGGTGTGATAACTGCCTGAATGGAGGTGAAGCTTCACTTAATCTACTTTGAAGCAGAGAAAAAAACGTAATGTTGGAGAAGCTGACTTAATCTACTTTGAAGCAGAAAAAAAAATATGAAAAATTATTTTTTCAAAAATATGAAAATGAAAAAAAGAAGACATGGGGGCGTGCGGGACGCACTCGCTAAGCGGACCGGCACATTGAACGCGGGTCGGCGACTCCCCGCTTAACAGGAGCCCTCCGAAAACGTGGACGGATCCTGCCGAGTAAGAAATGATACTCGGGAGGAGACAGAGAGAGGGAGAGGGGACTCTCCAATCCCACTGACCTCACTGTTGGGTACATGCTGTCTGGACTATTTTCAGAGAATAGACTGCTTAATGTAACCGACGGGATATGAACCAGGTCTACCGCGGGAGAAAGCAACAGCTTGACCGTTACACCAAGAGGACATTCCCTATTGGGCTGAGGCATAGCCTATTTTTCACATCTGATTTAATTTCATACAACTTAATATTGCTACACTAAAAATATTTGTCTGGACAATAGCCCATTACTCAGCTTTTATTAGAAAATGAATGGCATGCCACTGTGATCATTTTCTGTGACGACAGAGTAAATTATTATGCAGCCTCAGAGGGGTGCCCAAACTTTTTCAGACGACTGGATGTACTTCATAGAAACTGTTACCCTTTATATATTCTAACCACTCTATTTAATGTATTCCATATTAAGGGCCCTAACCTAGGAACACAAATCTTTGTTCCTATTAACATTGTGGACAGTTCTCTCTCTCTTTCTCTCTCTCTCTCTCTCTCTCTCTCTCTCTCTCTCTCTCTTACTCCACTGTTTTCACTCTTTCTCTCTCTTCACAGCTCTCTCTCTCTTTCGCTCTGACTCACTCCACTGTTTTCACTCTCTCTCTTCTCACAATTCACTTTCTCTCTCGTTCTGTCTCACTCCACTGTTTTCACTCTCTCTTTCTCTATCCTCACAACTCTCTCTCTCTCTCTCACTCCACTGTTTCACTCTCTCTCTCCTCACAACTCTCTCTCTCGCTGTCTCACTCCACTGTTTTCACTCTTTCTCTCTCCTCACAACTCTCTCTCTCTCTTTCGCTCTCTCTCACTCCACTGTTTTCTCTCTCTCTCTCTCCTCACAATTCTCTCTCTCTCTCACTCTGTCGCACTCCACTGTTTTCACTCTTTCTTTCTCGCTCTGCCTCACTCCACTGTTTTCACTCTTCATTTATAGGTTATATTCTTCAAGAATCAATGGATGTTGCATCTGCTGATTGCCCCTTTAAAATGAATCACTAATCACATTAAATAAATCACAATCTCCCGAAATGACTTTGTCAAAGCAACAGAATAACTAGGGCTTTACAATGATCCTGAAAACTTGGGGGAATTCTGGGGTTAAGTGGGTTAAAATAGTCCTAGAAGTCACAGAGGGTGCACAGAGGGACATGCCAAAATGCAGAATTTTAGCACTTTTGCAAGTCTTTATTCATATAAAAAAATCTGATTTATTGAATTTTACATGTGGTCTATATTAAAGGGCACTTCATTTAATATAACAGGCTTTTAAAAATGCAATATTGTTGCACAATTTGTATGTAGCCCTTTAAAGTATACAGGTTGAAAATGGCACTGATAAACGCCTAAATTGGTACGCAGTGGCTGTACAGTAACATGCTATACATGACTTCAGACCACAGGCTCTACGCTTCAGAGGACTAAATGTATTTTGAAAGATGAGACGTTGAGGACTATAATAAATACTGCTTTGATGTCATACAAGCAAGCAAAACACCCATGAGTCCAAATGTGCACTTCAAATTTTCTTATTATAAAACTCATGTCAAATACAGTGTCAACATTTATGATCACTATATTTGATGTATAGTTACAAGATGACATGACGTCATACCCTGGGTTATTCTGAACAGAATGAGCCTGTTTGTCTACTGTGAATAAACTTAGCCGTGGCATACGCACCTGAATGCACTCATGATTCCTATGCGCATCAAAATTACAATCTGTTTCCAGGAATGTTATTGTGAAAGCCTAACTCTGTAATATACTTTTTTATAACTTAGCTAATCATGTTGGCAATAGAACCAGATGATGCCATCTTCCTAAAAAATGTCTCAGGTGTTGTCAGGCCATTGTTCTGATGTTTGAAGCTCCTCAAGTTGAGGAATTTCACACCTCTGTGTGGGGGTTTCACAAGCCGTTAGGTTTAGATAGGAATTATAATTATGTCCAGTAGTCTGAATTGTGGCAGGGATGAGGAGGCTCAGTTTGTAGAGCATGGTATTTGCAATGCCAGGGTTTAGGGTTTGATTCCCACTGGGGGGCAGGTATGAAAAAAATAATTACACAAAAAATATATTAAGTCACTCTGGATAAGAGTGTCTGTTAAATGACTAAAAATAAACTACAGGGGTGCCCAAGGGCGCTGTTACTTTATTTCGAAAAATGTTGCAATGCTGTGTTGATCTGCTGTGGAGGTGTTTTTCCCATTATTGCAACCTCCCTCCTCCCTGACCCAACAGCATAATGCAAGGAGAATGGCACGTTATATAGAAATATTGATTTGGAGAATGGCGTGTTATATATGAACATTCATTTGGAAGACAATTGCCCACCCAAGGTGTTGTCGCCTAGGCCATTGCTCTGATGTTTGAGGCTCATCTAGCTAAGGGATTTCACATGTCTGTGTGTGGTTTACACAATATGTAAGTTTTATGTCCAGAAGTCTGAAATTAATATATTTCCAGATTATGGTTGGGGGGCATATAAAGAGCAACATATGTGAAGATCAGCAGGCTCTGAATGGAGGTGAAGCTTCACTTAATCTACTTTGAAGCAGAAAAAAAAATATGAAAAATTATTTTTTCAAAAATATGAAAAAGAAAAAAAAGAAGACATGGGGGCGTGCGGGACGCACTCGCTAAGCGGACCGGCACATTGAACGCGGGTCGGCGACTCCCCGCTTGCCAGGAGCCCTCCGAAAACGTGGACGGATCCTGCCGAGTAAGAAATGATACTCGGGAGGAGACAGAGAGAGGGAGAGGGGACTCTCTCCAATCCCACTGACCTCACTGTTGGGTACATGCTGTCTGGACTATTTTCAGAGAATAGACTGCTTAATGTAACCGACGGGATATGAACCAGGTCTACCGCGGGAGAAAGCAACAGCTTGACCGTTACACCAAGAGGACATTCCCTATTGGGCTGAGGCATAGCCTATTTTTCACATCTGATTTAATTTCATACAACTTAATATTGCTACACTAAAAATCTTTGTCTGGACAATAGCCCATTACTCAGCTTTTATTAGAAAATGAATGGCATGCCACTGTGATCATTTTCTGTGACGACAGAGTAAATTATTATGCAGCCTCAGAGGGGTGCCCAAACTTTTTCAGACGACTGGATGTACTTCATAGAAACTGTTACCCTTTATATATTCTAACCACTCTATTTAATGTATTCCATATTAAGGGCCCTAACCTAGGAACACAAATCTTTGTTCCTATTAACATTGTGGACAGTTCTCTCTCTCTCTCTCTCTCTCTCTCTCTCTCTCTCTCTCTCTCTCTCTCTCTCTCTCACTCCACTGTTTTCACTCTCTCTTTCTCTATCCTGGGCACTTCATTTAATATAACAGGCTTTTAAAAATGCAATATTGTTGCACAATTTGTATGTAGCCCTTTAAAGTATACAGGTTGAAAATGGCACTGATAAACGCCTAAATTGGTACGCAGTGGCTGTACAAATAATTACACAAAAAATATATTAAGTCACTCTGGATAAGAGTGTCTGCTAAATGACTAAAAATAAACTACAGGGGTGCCCAAGGGCGCTGTTACTTTCATTCGAAAAATGTTGCAATGCTGTGTTGATCTGCTGTGGAGGTGTTTTTCCCAGCATTGCAACCTCCCTCCTCCCTGACCCAACAGCATAATGCAAGGAGAATGGCATGTTATATAGAAATATTGATTTGGAGAATGGCGTGTTATATATGAACATTCATTTGGAAGACAATTGCCCACCCAAGGTGTTGTCGCCTAGGCCATTGCTCTGATGTTTGAGGCTCATCTAGCTAAGGGATTTCACATGTCTGTGTGTGGTTTACACAATATGTAAGTTTTATGTCCAGAAGTCTGAAATTAATATATTTCCAGATTATGGTTGGGGGGCATATAAAGAGCAACATATGTGAAGATCAGCAGGCTCTGAATGGAGGTGAAGCTTCACTTAATCTACTTTGAAGCAGAGAAAAAACCGGAATGTTGGAGAAGCTGACTTAATCTACTTTGAAGCAGAAAAAAAAAATGAAAAATTATTTTTTCAAAAGTATGAAAATGAAAAAAAAGAAGACATGGGGGCGTGCGGGACGCACTCGCTAAGCGGACCGGCACATTGAACGCGGGTCGGCGACTCCCCGCTTGCCAGGAGCCCTCCGAAAACGTGGACGGATCCTGCCGAGTAAGAAATGATACTCGGGAGGAGACAGAGAGAGGGAGAGGGGACTCTCTCCAATCCCACTGACCTCACTGTTGGGTACATGCTGTCTGGACTATTTTCAGAGAATAGACTGCTTAATGTAACCGACGGGATATGAACCAGGTCTACCGCGGGAGAAAGCAACAGCTTGACCGTTACACCAAGAGGACATTCCCCATTGGGCTGAGGCATAGCCTATTTTTCACATCTGATTTAATTTCATACAACTTAATATTGCTACACTAAAAATATTTGTCTGGACAATAGCCCATTACTCAGCTTTTATTAGAAAATGAATGGCATGCCACTGTGATCATTTTCTGTGACGACAGAGTAAATTATTATGCAGCCTCAGAGGGGTGCCCAAACTTTTTCAGACGACTGGATGTACTTCATAGAAACTGTTACCCTTTATATATTCTAACCACTCTATTTAATGTATTCCATATTAAGGGCCCTAACCTAGGAACACAAATCTTTGTTCCTATTAACATTGTGGACAGTTCTCTCTCTCTCTCTCTCGTTCTGTCTCACTCCACTGTTTTCACTCTCTCTTTCTCTATCCTGGGCACTTCATTTAATATAACAGGCTTTTAAAAATGCAATATTGTTGCACAATTTGTATGTAGCCCTTTAAAGTATACAGGTTGAAAATGGCACTGATAAACGCCTAAATTGGTACGCAGTGGCTGTACAGTAACATGCTATACATGACTTCAGACCACAGGCTCTACGCTTCAGAGGACTAAATGTATTTTGAAAGATGAGACGTTGAGGACTATAATAAATACTGCTTTGATGTCATACAAGCAAGCAAAACACCCATGAGTCCAAATGTGCACTTCAAATTTTCTTATTATAAAACTCATGTCAAATACAGTGTCAACATTTATGATCACTATATTTGATGTATAGTTACAAGATGACATGACGTCATACCCTGGGTTATTCTGAACAGAATGAGCCTGTTTGTCTACTGTGAATAAACTTAGCCGTGGCATACGCACCTGAATGCACTCGTGATTCCTATGCGCATCAAAATTACAATCTGTTTCCAGGAATGTTATTGTGAAAGCCTAACTCTGTAATATACTTTTTTATAACTTAGCTAATCATGTTGGCAATAGAACCAGATGATGCCATCTTCCTAAAAAATGTCTCAGGTGTTGTCAGGCCATTGTTCTGATGTTTGAAGCTCCTCAAGTTGAGGAATTTCACACCTCTGTGTGGGGGTTTCACAAGCCGTTAGGTTTAGATAGGAATTATAATTATGTCCAGCAGTCTGAATTGTGGCAGGGATGAGGCTCAGTTTGTAGAGCATGGTATTTGCAATGCCAGGGTTTAGGGTTTGATTCCCACTGGGGGGCAGGTATGAAAAAAATAATTACACAAAAAATATATTAAGTCACTCTGGATAAGAGTGTCTGCTAAATGACTAAAAATAAACTACAGGGGTGCCCAAGGGCGCTGTTACTTTCATTCGAAAAATGTTGCAATGCTGTGTTGATCTGCTGTGGAGGAGTTTTTCCCAGCATTGCAACCTCCCTCCTCCCTGACCCAACAGCATAATGCAAGGAGAATGGCACGTTATATAGAAATATTGATTTGGAGAATGGCGTGTTATATATGAACATTCATTTGGAAGACAATTGCCCACCCAAGGTGTTGTCGCCTAGGCCATTGCTCTGATGTTTGAGGCTCATCTAGCTAAGGGATTTCACATGTCTGTGTGTGGTTTACACATTATGTAAGTTTTATGTCCAGAAGTCTGAAATTAATATATTTCCAGATTATGGTTGGGGGGCATATAAAGAGCAACATATGTGAAGATCAGCAGGCTCTGAATGGAGGTGAAGCTTCACTTAATCTACTTTGAAGCAGAGAAAAAACCGGAATGTTGGAGAAGCTGACTTAATCTACTTTGAAGCAGAAAAAAAAAATGAAAAAGTATTTTTTCTAAAATATGAAAATGAAAAAAAAGAAGACATGGGGGCGTGCGGGACGCACTCGCTAAGCGGACCGGCACATTGAACGCGGGTCGGCGACTCCCCGCTTGCCAGGAGCCCTCCGAAAACGTGGACGGATCCTGCCGAGTAAGAAATGATACTCGGGAGGAGACAGAGAGAGGGAGAGGGGACTCTCTCCAATCCCACTGACCTCACTGTTGGGTACATGCTGTCTGGACTATTTTCAGAGAATAGACTGCTTAATGTAACCGACGGGATATGAACCAGGTCTACCGCGGGAGAAAGCAACAGCTTGACCGTTACACCAAGAGGACATTCCCTATTGGGCTGAGGCATAGCCTATTTTTCACATCTGATTTAATTTCATACAACTTAATATTGCTACACTAAAAATCTTTGTCTGGACAATAGCCCATTACTCAGCTTTTATTAGAAAATGAATGGCATGCCACTGTGATCATTTTCTGTGACGACAGAGTAAATTATTATGCAGCCTCAGAGGGGTGCCCAAACTTTTTCAGACGACTGGATGTACTTCATAGAAACTGTTACCCTTTATATATTCTAACCACTCTATTTAATGTATTCCATATTAAGGGCCCTAACCTAGGAACACAAATCTTTGTTCCTATTAACATTGTGGACAGTTCTCTCTCTCTTTCTCTCTCTCTCTTTCTCTCTCTTTCTCTCTCTCTCTCTCTCTCTCTCTCTCTTACTCCACTGTTTTCACTCTTTCTCTCTCTTCACAGCTCTCTCTCTCTTTCGCTCTGACTCACTCCACTGTTTTCACTCTCTCTCTTCTCACAATTCACTTTCTCTCTCGTTCTGTCTCACTCCACTGTTTTCACTCTCTCTTTCTCTATCCTCACAACTCTCTCTCTGCCTCACTCGACTGTTTTCACTATTTCTCTCTCCTCACAACTCTCTCTCTGTCTCTCTCACTCCACTGTTTCACTCTCTCTCTCCTCACAACTCTCTCTCTCGCTGTCTCACTCCACTGTTTTCACTCTTTCTCTCTCCTGACAACTCCCTCTCTCTCTTTCTTTCTCTCTCTCTCTCTCTCTCTTTCGCTCTCTCTCACTCCACTGTTTTCACTCTCTCTCTCTCCTCACAATTCTCTCTCTCTCTCACTCTGTCGCACTCCATTGTTTTCACTCTCTCTCCTCACAATTCTCTCTCTCTCTCACTCTGTCTCACTCCACTGTTTTCACTCTTTCTTTCTCGCTCTGCCTCACTCCACTGTTTTCACTATTCATTTATAGGTTATATTCTTCAAGAATCAATGGATGTTGCATCTGCTGATTGCCCCTTTAAAATGAATCACTAATCACATTAAATAAATCACAATCTCCCGAAATGACTTTGTCAAAGCAACAGAATAACTAGGGCTTTACAATGATCCTGAAAACTTGGGGGAATTCTGGGGTTAAGTGGGTTAAAATAGTCCTAAAAGTCACAGAGGGTGCACAGAGGGACATGCCAAAATGCAGAATTTTAGCACTTTTGCAAGTCTTTATTCATATAAAAAAATCTGATTTATTGAATTTTACATGTGGTCTATATTAAAGGGCACTTCATTTAATATAACAGGCTTTTAAAAATGCAATATTGTTGCACAATTTGTATGTAGCCCTTTAAAGTATACAGGTTGAAAATGGCACTGATAAACGCCTAAATTGGTACGCAGTGGCTGTACAGTAACATGCTATACATGACTTCAGACCACAGGCTCTACGCTTCAGAGGACTAAATGTATTTTGAAAGATGAGACGTTGAGGACTATAATAAATACTGCTTTGATGTCATACAAGCAAGCAAAACACCCATGAGTCCAAATGTGCACTTCAAATTTTCTTATTATAAAACTCATGTCAAATACAGTGTCAACATTTATGATCACTATATTTGATGTATAGTTACAAGATGACATGACGTCATACCCTGGGTTATTCTGAACAGAATGAGCCTGTTTGTCTACTGTGAATAAACTTAGCCGTGGCATACGCACCTGAATGCACTCATGATTCCTATGCGCATCAAAATTACAATCTGTTTCCAGGAATGTTATTGTGAAAGCCTAACTCTGTAATATACTTTTTTATAACTTAGCTAATCATGTTGGCAATAGAACCAGATGATGCCATCTTCCTAAAAAATGTCTCAGGTGTTGTCAGGCCATTGTTCTGATGTTTGAAGCTCCTCAAGTTGAGGAATTTCACACCTCTGTGTGGGGGTTTCACAAGCCGTTAGGTTTAGATAGGAATTATAATTATGTCCAGTAGTCTGAATTGTGGCAGGGATGAGGAGGCTCAGTTTGTAGAGCATGGTATTTGCAATGCCAGGGTTTAGGGTTTGATTCCCACTGGGGGGCAGGTATGAAAAAAATAATTACACAAAAAATATATTAAGTCACTCTGGATAAGAGTGTCTGCTAAATGACTAAAAATAAACTACAGGGGTGCCCAAGGGCGATGTTACTTTCATTCGAAAAATTTTGCAATGCTGTGTTGATCTGATGTGGAGGTGTTTTTCCCAGCATTGCAACCTCCCTCCTCCATGACCCAACAGCATAATGCAAGGAGAATGGCATGTTATATAGAAATATTGATTTGGAGAATGGCGTGTTATATATGAACATTCATTTGGAAGACAATTGCCCACCCAAGGTGTTGTCGCCTAGGCCATT
>NW_028162619.1:0-42928 GCF_964263955.1 Coregonus lavaretus
TAGAGCATGGCGTTTGCAAAGCCAGGTTGGTGGGTTCGATTCCCACGTGGGGCCTGTGTGAAAATGTAGCACTCACTAACTGTAAGTCGCTCTGGATAAGAGCGTCTGCTAAATGACTAAAATGTAAATATAGAAGCCCTGTACAAATCTTAATTTGAGTCAGTTTGCAACAGCAAGAAAATTATTCTGTAGCAACAGGACATTTGAAATATTGTTGTGGATTATAATTAATTATTAATTATTTTTGTAGTGGTTGATACATTTTTTGTTAGGGCAAGTCATGTCTGACATTTAAAGTGTAAATATAAATAGAGTTTGCAAAATTCTCAGCAACAAAGAGTGATCAAATTAAGATCCTACTTCTGTAAACCTCACAACCTACTTTAAAAGTTGTGATTCTCTTATTCTCATCAAGCTCAACTCTTTCTCCTTCATCGTATACCATCTTGTCCCCTCCTACGTGTGGCTATGTACTCTCTCTCTCTCTCTCTCGCTCTCTCTCTCTCTCTCTCTCTCTCTCTCTCTCTCTCTCTCTCTCTCTCTCTCTCTCTCTCTCTCTCTCTCTCTCTCTCTCTCTCTCTCTCTCTCTCTCTCTCTCTCTCTCTCTCTCTCTCTCTCTCTCTCTCTCTCTCTCTCTCTCTCTCTCTCTCTCTCTCTCGCTCTGCTGCAGTAATCTCTGTGTTGCCAGCTGTAGAGACCGGTAGCTGAGGTTGAGGTTAAGGTTGTCGGGGTGACGGGTTCGTTCGTTGTGGTTCACAGCTCGGACTAATCTGACCACCTGTGGTCGTTGTGCAACCAGAAGTTATGGTGATCTCTTCATAGGCTTATCATTGTGGTTTGTGGCCTAAAGGCAAGACTACAGCCTGGCCAAAAACCATGCCTATGTCACTGCAGAGAATAGCAGTAGTCGCCTGGTAGTTTTTTACAGTTCATCAAGTTCTCCGTACCTTAAATCAAATCAAATCAAATTGTATTTGTCACATGCGCCGAATACAACAGGTGTACACATTACCGTGAAATGCTTACTTACAAGCCCTTAACCAACAATGCAGTTCAATAAATAGAGTTAAGAAAATATTTACTAAATAAACTAAAGTTAAAAATAAAATGAAAAAAAAAGTAACACAAGAAAATAACATAACAATTAGGTTATATACAGGGGGTACCGGTACCGAGTCAATGTGCGGGGGTACAGGTCCTAGACTTGGCGCTCCGGTACCACTTGCCGTGCAGTAGCAGAGAGAACAGTCTATGACTTGGGTGACTGTAGTCTTTGACAATTGTTTGGGCCTTCTTCTGACACCGCCTAGTATATAGGCCCTGGATGTCAGGAAGCTTGGCCCCGGTGATGTACTGAGCCGTATGCACTACCCTCTGTAATGTCTTACGGACAGATGCCGAGCAGTTGCCATACCAGGTGGTGATGCAACCGGTCAGGATGCTCTCGATGGTGCAGCTGTAGAACCTTTTGAGGATCTGGGGACACATGCCAAATCCTGTCAGTCTCCTGAGGGGGAAAAGGTGTTGTCGTGCCCTTTTCACAACTGTCTTGGTGTGTTTGGACCATGATAGTTTGTTGGTGATGTGGACTCCAAGGAACTTGAAACTCTCGACCCGCTCCACTTCAGCCCTGCCAATGTTAATGGGGGCCTGTTTGGCCATCCTTTTCCTATAGTCCACGATCAGCTCCTTTGTCGTGCTCACATTGAGAGAGAGGTTGATGTCCTGGCACCACACTGCCAGGTCTCTGACCTCCTCCCTATAGGCTGTCTCTTCGTTGTCAATGATCAGGCCTACCACTGTTGTGTCGTCAGCAAACGTAATGATGGTGTTGGAGTCGTGCTTGGCCACGCAGTCGTGGGTGAACAGGGAGTAATAATAATAAATAATAATAATAATAATACAGAGTACAGGAGGGGACTAAGCACACACCCCTGAGGGGCCCCTGTGTTGAGGATCAGCGTGGCAGATGTGTTGTTGCCTACCCTTACCACCTGGGGGCGGCCTGTCAGGAAGTCCAGGATCCAGTTGCAGAGGGAGGTGTTTAGTCCCAGGATCCTTAGCTTAGTGATGAGCTTTGTGGGCACTATGGTGTTGAACACTGAGCTGTAGTCAATTAACAGTATTCTCACATAGGTGTTCCTTTTGTTCAGGTGGGATAGGGCAGTGTGCAGTGTGATGGCAATTGCATCGTCTGTGGACCTATTGGGGCGGTATGCAAATTGAAGTGGAACTAGGGTGACAGGTAAGGTGGAGGTGATCTGATCCTTGACTAGTCTTTCAAAGCACTTCATGATGACAGAAGTGAGTGCTACGGGGCGATAGTCATTTAGTTCAGTTACCTTTGCATTGTTGGGAACAGGAACAATGGTGGCCATCTTGAAGCATGTGGGGACATCAGACTGGGATAGGGAGAGATTGAAAATGTCCATAAACACACCAGCCAGCTGGTCTGCGCATGCTCTGAGGACGCGGCTAGGAATGCCGTCTGGGCTGGCAGCCTTGCGAGGGTTAACGCGTTTAAATGTCTTACTCACGTCGGCCACAGAGAAGGAGAGCCCACAGTCCTTTGTAGCTGGCCGCGTCGGTGGCACTGTGTTATCCTCATAGCGGGCAAAGAACTTGTTTAGCTTGTCTGGCAGCAAGACGTCGGTGTCCGTGACGTGGCTGGTTTTCCTATTGTAGTCCTTGATTGTCTGTAAACCCTGCCACATACGTCTTGTGTCTGAGCCGTTGAATTGCGACTCCACTTTGTCTCGATATTGACGTTTTGCCTGTTTGATTGTCTTGCGGAGGGAACGACCACTCTGTTTGTATTCTGCCCTATTCCCCGTCACCTTGCCATGGTTAAATGCTGTGTTTCGTGCTTTCAGTTTTTCGAGAATGCTGCCATCTGGTTAGGGTAGGTTTTAATAGTCACAGTGGGTATGACATCTCCTATACACTTCCTCATAAACCCACTCACTGAATCAGCGTATACGTCTATATTATTTAAGCGTGGATTCCAATTAGTCAGACCAGCGCTGAATAGTCCTTAGCACGGGTGCTTCCTGTTTGAGTTTCTGCCTATAGGAAGGGAGGAACAAAATGGAGTCGTGGTCAGATTTGCCGAAAGAAGGTTGGGGGAGGGCCTTGTATGCATAGCGGAAATTAGTGTAGCAGTGATCCAGTGTTTTTCCAGCGTGAGTGCTACAGTCAATATGCTGATAGAATTTAGGTAGCCTTTTTCTTAAATTTTGTTTTGTTAAAATCCCCAGCTACAATAAATGCAGCCTCAGGATATATGGTTTCCAGTTTGCATAAAGTCCAGTGAAGTTCTTTGAGGGCCGTCGTGGTATCGGCTTGAGGGGGGATATACACGACTGTAACAATAACCGAAGAGAATTCTCTTGGGAGATAATATGCTTGGCATTTGATTGTGAGGAATTCCTGGCCAGGTGAACAAAATGACTTGAGTTCCTGTATGTTGTTACAATTGAGTCGGTATTCATGAAACATACCCCCCCTTCTTCCCGGATAGATGTTTATTCCTGTCGGAGCGATGTACTGAGAACCCAGATGGCTGTATGGACGGGGACAGTATATCCCGAGAGAGCCATGTTTCCGTGAAACAGAGGATGTTACAATCCCTGATGTCTCTCTGGAAAGCAACCCTTTCCCTGATCTTGTCCACTTTGTTGTCTAGGGACTGGACATTAGCGAGTAATATACTCGGAAGTGATCGGTGGTGTGCGCACCATCTAAATCTGACTAGGAGACAACTCCAGCTCCCTCTCCTCCGGCGATGTTGTTTTGGGTCGGCCTCTGGAATCAGTTCAAATGCCATGGGTGGTGCGAACAAAGGATTCGCTTCGGCAAAGTCGTATTCCTGGTCGTAGTGCTGGGAAGTTGACGCCAGTCTGATATCCAATAGTTCTTCCCGGCTGTATGTTTTAACATTTAAGATTTTCTCTGCTAACAATGTAAGAAATAATACATAAAAAGTGCAAAGTGCAAAGTTTCCTAAGGACTAGAAGAGAGGCATCCTTCTCTGTCGGCGCCATCTTGTGCTAGCTACCCACGAAGAATTGACATGTTCTGTACCTTGCATAACATTAGTTTTAGGTAATTTTTTCCTGTTTAACTAACTAGCTGGCTAGATAGATTACAACGATTCACATATATCTAGCTGATAATTATGAAGTAAAACGTTTGCTTTGTGTATATCTTGTTTGGTCTCTATTGTTGCCATTGTCCTGGCTGGAAGAAGGTTCAGTGAATGGGGAGATGCAGCGTGAGGTAATACAGTAGGGGGAGTGAGAGTGCCAGTGCTTCTCAAATGTAATGTTTTTTTGCGTTCTCCACACACTCGTCCTCCCAAGAACATACTCTAGAGAACGTTAGAGAATAAAACTAGGCAGTTACAGTTACAGCACTTCAACCAGACTGATGAGGGCCACACAATAAGGATATCAACTAAAATGGTAGACACAACATTAGTCAGAGTCAGAGGTTGTGTCCAAATAACCTATCCTTCCTCCTGAAATATGCACATGTTCACTACTGCCTACAAATTTAAAAACCATCGGATTGGTGTAGACAAGGGCTAGAGGGAGTTTCCATATATCAGTCATTAACTTTCAAATCCATGAAGGGAAGTGAACAAGTTAACACTTCAAAAGAAAGGAGACATTATTGTGATGCAACCAGAGTCAGAGACAGAATCTGAATCAGTATCTCTGGTGATTGAGTCACAGAAGGGGTGTTCTGTAAACAGTGCTGATACCAAAGACTATGTGTCTGGTACACAAACTCCCTGAGAATGGCTGAATATTTAACCCTATATCATCATTAATTAATATTAAGAAATACATTTTCCTTAGGGTCCCTTTCTTTATTGTTTTAAAACTCTCTCCCTCCCTCTCTCTCTCTCGTGTATTGCTCTCTCTCCCTCACTCTCTTCTTCTCTCCCTCCCTCTCTCTCTCTTGTGTATTGCTCTCTCTCCCTCACTCTCTCTCTCCCTCCCTCTCTTCTTCTCTCCCTCCCTCTCTCTCTCCCTCTCTCTCTTGTGTATTGCTCTCTCTCCCTCACTCTCTCTCTCCCTCCCTCTCTTCTTCTCTCCCTCCCTCTCTCTCTCTCTCTCTCGTGTATTGCTCTCTCTCCCCCTCACTCTCTCTCTCCCTCCCTCTCTTCTTCTCTCCCTCCCTCTCTCTCTCTCGCTCTCTCTCTCGTGTATTGCTCTCTCTCCTCCTCACTTTCTCTCTCCCTCCCTCTCTTCTTCTCTCCCTCCCTCTCTCTCTTGTGTAATTGCTCTTTCTCCCTCCCTCTCCTCTTCTCTGCCTCCATCTCTCTCGCTCTCTCTCTCTCTCCCTGCCCCTCTCTCTCTCCCTCCCTCTCTTCTTCTCTGCCTCCCCCTCTCTCCATCTCTCTCTCTCCCATCCTCACTCTCTCCATCTCTCTCTCTCCATCTCTCTCTTTCAGAGCTTCACTAATTAAATTGCATAAAGCTTGCATCATTAAAGGATGCTGACCCGTCTAAAACACAGGAGAATTAGTAAATGTTATACACAGGAAAAGATCTTAGGAACAATCAGGCAACACACAATCTCTGAATTCATTTCTCAAGAACAAATACCAATTTTGGTAACATATGAAAATGCACTGTGAATTCTCTCATTATTACATTGGGTGCCTTTGTTGACACATTACCACTGTGACTGTTTCTTTGGGTATTTTCCCAAACTGCAAGTTGTGTAAAAACAAACTAAAAGCTGTTTTATTTCTAGACCTTATTAACCTTAAAGTACCTTGGCAATTAAGCCATTACAACTCAATGGAATCAACAGGCCTGAATGAAAAATACAACACACACACACACTTTCCAGATCTTTACTACACCGGTGGTCTTTATAAACACATACACACACTGCCTCAAACAGCGGCTGGGAAAACAGATTATTTATCAATGTCAAACTTCAATGGCGCTCCGTATCTGATAAGGTATGGTTTTAATAAGTGATGCAGGAGCAGCCAGCCAGCCTGTATGGCTAGTTTAGTTTGTGTGTGTGTGTGTGTGTGTGTGTGTGTGTGTGTGTGTGTGTGTGTGTGTGTGTGTGTGTACTCGTTTTGGTGACATATGAAGACAATTTTATGACAACTCACCTTCAATGTCAGGACGCTCGGAAATATGAGGACATTTTTGGAGTCCTCATTTTTCCGAGCTCACTACAGTGTTCTAGACGACCATAGAATGCCCCTAAACCAAAAATCTGAAAAGTCTTTAAATGTCACAATCTCATGATTTGAAGTGTGTGTGTGTGTTTACGCTTTTTGCTCACCTGTGAATACGCCACCTAGTGGTCAGTTTTGGAACATTAACACACTTTAAACACACTTTAGTCACGTGACACACTTTAGTCACGTGACACACTTTAGTTACATGACATTTCCTGATTTTGTTTGAGCACACTTTCCAACTATTCAAGATAGATTTACTTGAATACACATAATACATGTCATCATAGTCAACTATAACTAAGCTTTGGAGAAAAGCGTCTGCTAAATGGCATATTATTTATTTATTATCATAAAATCCTCCTAAATCCCTCAAATAAAAACGTAATTTAGCATCAATTAGCCAGATAAGCTAATGTTAGCAAATTAGCTGAAAGGAATGAAAAGGACTTTTGCCACATGGAAAATTCAGAACTGGAAGAAGTGCAAGAGAAATGAAGGTAATACATTTATTTTTCTTCATTTACAACTAAAGAGATAGTTATTATCTAAGCTGTTCTTACATTTAAGTGTTCTTGACCACAAATGTTACTTAGCACTATCATGTTTTTCCATTTAAAGCCAAAGTGATGATATTGGTTGTTCAGTTCAGATAATGTTATTTGTAGAGTTTACAGTACTATACTTTTATAACAGTATTTATCTTTGAAGGTGTTAAGATTGCTTACTGTGCTTACTGTGAAAAGATTGCTATTGTGATTGCAGTTGCATAAGGTTTGCACTGATCGGTTAGCCTAATAAGCTAACCGGATACTGCATTAGTAAGAACATGAGCACGATATGACTAAAGGCAGACTAATACCATTTGATATATCCTTATTCGATTCAAATCAAGTATTAGTCTTTTCTGTATTTGTCTCGCTGACTTTTTGTCATCCAATGTAGATGTTTTCTAGTTGAGGAGCACATGGGCAATTGAAGAGCATGTCAAAACGAAGAGCCAGACTTAGTCCTGAGGCTGAGGCTATTCATTTTATTATTTCTGGAAGTGACAAGCCTTGTATAAAGTCAAATGGATCAATGACTATAAAGGTATGTTATACACACACGCTACACTTATTGGGTCATACCATATTGGGATGTCATTTGAAACACATTCAAGTCTTACACAAGTGAAAAAATCACTGCGTACCGCTGCATTAGACACATACGGCTTTAACATCCAATTTCAGAAGTTATGTTGTGATTCTTTTGCAAGCAGTTGGGGGATGGGGAAAAATATTCAAGATTTATGAACTACACCTCCCAACTTCTATTAGAATGTGTGATATTGGTGGTAATTTCCTTGGCCAGTCGGCAGACCGTTCGCGCTATGTGTGAAAGCCGGTAATGTGATTTAAATTCAAAAATGTTTTTAACATTTGATCATAACAACCCCAACGATAAACGGAATTTAGAAGCATTTGGGTGATAAAAATTTACAATATATGTGAATGATGCGTATCAGCGCTTAGAACAAATACGGAACCATTCAAGTTAACAGAACAGCGAAAATCCACCGCCGAGTAGGCCTACCGACAGAGTGTTCACAACATGAGTGGGTGTGTGCGTAATCCCTGCCTGTTGTGATTTGGGATTTTTTGTGTACGCTGATGTCCTTAAATACAAAGTCTGCAATAAAGCGGTCTAAAGCGAGGAGTCAAAGGCAGACTCAGCGGTGCAAGTCACTGCAGGTCTAGTGGTGATAACTGCTGGAACCTGACCGGGGATCACATCTCTTTTTGCCCCGCTTTAACGCCATTGTTTCGGCGTTTCCGTTTTTAGCTGTAGATCTGTCATTAAATCCAACATAAAATACGTCTCCTCGTGATTTCATAGTTTTCAGACCAAATTTATTTTGAATGATGTCACCTTTTTGGGTCCTTACCAGTTTGCACCCCTGCAATGGATCTTTCCCCTAAATATTAAATCATACACATTGATAAGCAGGCTAAATGGGTCTGATCAACTGCAATTCATTAACCTAATTTGAACTGTATTACTTGATACTAAGTTCTTAACTTTGTTACATCAGGACGTGGTGTATTTGCCTCAGCACCAATTGAAAAGGGATCCTTTGTCCTCGAGTACCGTGGGGAGTTTATATCGCAATATGAATGGGACAAGAGGCAGGGGACGTATACGGAAAAGCAAAATGCTTTCTTGTTTGATTTTGAATGGAACAATGGCTCATGGTGGTAAGTAAAACCCTATAAGACATCAGTTAATCTCTATATGTTTATATGTTTTGTGGAGAAAACGTAAATCTGTTTCCCTCTTCAATTTTAGCATAGATGCATCCTGCGAAGATGGTTCACTGGGGAGGCTGGTAAATGATGCCCACAGGTCCCCAAATTGCAAAATGAAAAAGATGATAGTCCAATGTAAACCTCATCTTTGCTTGTTTGCTATTGAAAACATCCAAGCAGAGAGTGAAATAACCTATGATTATGGATAATCTCAGTGGCCATGGCGTGCTCTGGTAAGTAAATCTGCTTTGATATATTATAATGTATAGGATCTGTCAAAGAATTATAAAATATATAAATACATGTCCCTTCTTACATGTATGTTGTCACCGCTTTATATATATATATATACAGTTGAAGTCGGAAGTTTACATACACCTTAGCCAAATACATTTAAACTCAGTTTTTCACAATTCCTGACATTTAATCCAAGTAAAAATTCCCTGTTTTAGGTCAGTTAGGATCACCACTTTATTTTAAGAATGTGAAATGTCAGAATAATAGTAGAGAGAATTATTTATTTCAGCTTTTATTTCTTTCATCACATTCCCAGTGGGTCAGAAGTTTACATACACTCAATTAGTATTTGGTAGCATTGCCTTTAAATTGTTTAACTTGGGTCAAACGTTTCGGGTAGCCTTCCACAAGCTTCCCACAATAAGTTGGGTGAATTTTGGCCGATTCCTCCTGACAGAGCTGGTGTAACTGAGTCAGGTTTGTAGGCCTCCTTGCTCGCACACGCTTTTTCAGTTCTGCCCACACATTTTCTATAGGATTGAGGTCAGGGCTTTTTGATGGCCACTCCAAAACCTTAACTTTGTTGTCCTTAAGCCATTTTGCCACAACTTTGGAAGTATGCTTGCGGTCATTGTCCATTTGGAAGACCCATTTGCGACCAAGCTTTAACTTCCTGACTGATGTCTTGAGATGTTGCTTCAATATATCCACATAATTTTCCTTCCTCATGATGCCATCTATTTTTTTAAGCGCACCAGTCCCTCCTGCAGCAAAACACCCCCACAGCATGATGCTGCCACCCCCGTGCTTCACTGTTGGGATGGTGTCCTTCGGCTTGCAAGCCTACCCCCTTTTTCCTCCAAACATATTGATGGTCATTAAGGCCAAACAGTTCTATTTTTGTTTCATCAGACCAGAGGACATTTCTCCAAAAAGTACGATCTTTGTCCCCATGTGCAGTTGCAAACCACAGTCTGGCTTTTTTATGGCGGTTTTGAAGCAGTGGCTTCTTCCTTGCTGAGCGGCCTTTCAGGTTATGTCGATATAGGACTTGTTTTACTGTGGATATAGATACTTTTGTACCTGTTTCCTCCAGCATCATCACAAGGTCATTTGCTGTTGTTCTGGGATTGATTTGCACCTTTCACACCAAAGTACATGCATCTCTAGGAGACAGAACGCGTCTCCTTCCTGAGCGGTATGACGGCTTCGTGGTCCCATGGTGTTTATACTTGCGTACTATTGTTTGTACAGATGAACGTGGTACCTTCAGGCGTTTGGAAATTGCTCCCAAGGATGAACCAGACTTGTGGAGGTCTACACATTTTTTTCTGAGGTCTTGGCTGATTTCTTTTGATTTTCCCATGATGTCAAGCAAAGAGGCACTGAGTTTGAAGGTAGGCCTTGAAATAAATCCACAGGTACACCTCCAATTGACTCAAATGATGTCAATTAACCTATCAGAAGCTTCTAAAGCCATGACATAATTTTCTGGAATTTTCCAAGCTGTTTAAAGGCACAGTCAACTTAGTGTATGTAAACTTCTGACCCACTGGAATTGTGATACAGTGAAATATAAGTGAAAAAATCTGTCTGTAAACAATTGTTGGAAAAATTACTTGTATCATGCACAAAGTAGGTGTCCTAACCAACTTGCCAAAACTATAGTTTGTTAACAAGAAATTTGTGGAGTGGTTGAAAAACGAGTTTTAATGACTCCAACCTAAGTGTATGTAAACTTCCGACTTCAACTGTATACACTGATTAAATAGAGTATAATACAGAATATTTATTGTTGTGTTTCGTTGCAGACACCAAGTGACAAGATCCCAGCTCAAGCTTCAGCAGACCCAGAAGTGAGACAGAGATCCACTTCATCCTTCCAACAGGTTATTACACATTTATTGTAGATCTTTTCTATTTAAATTAAATTGTTGTCTCAGTTCATTCCAAAATATGAATTAAATGGCTTTTTACTGTATTACAACCAACCTTTTGTGTAAAATGTTCACAATATCAACATTCCCATAACTTCTTTCAATATCATAGCATAAACTAAATTAGCCCGACCATTTGACAGAACTAACCGCCCCTCAAAACATAAAATTAATCTTTATTCTCTCTAATGCCTATGTTTTTGTATTTTTGGGGCAATGTTTTTGCCCATTTAACATATTTCTTATCAATTTGCGTGATTTAATTTATATGGCAGTTAACCATTTACATTACTTTTAAGGTTGTGAGCTTTCTTTTACAACAAAAGGATAACTCAAAGTCAGGAACCTTGACTCTAGATGTGTTCAGTCGTCAAGTCCTCATTTGGTACTAAGGCTGTTCAAGACGTAAATGTGTTTCAGATGACGTCCCGATATGGTATGACCCAACCAGATTAGAGAGTGTGTGTTACACGGTCCTCATATTGTTGGTTAGCAGATATTGTACAGTTTTAACCATTTCTATAGAGTCTTGCTTAAAAAGCCCAGATCCACATATGAATTATCTTTCCTAACATCTGTGGTCAATGCAGCCCTTGACCTCAGCAATGAGTCTCACCCCAAAGGTGATTATGATAGACAGGTGGTAGGAATATATTGTGACTGAACTGAGTATGATCATTAGTTTACTAAATAGATATGATCTATATTATAAAACACAATATTTCTGACATGTTATTGTTGTATTTCGTTGCAGACACCAAGTGACAAGATCCCAGCTCAACCTTCAGCAGACCCAGAAGTGAGACAGAGATCCACTTCATCCTTCCAACAGGTTATTACACATTTATTGTAGATCTTTTCTATTTAAATTAAATTGTTGTCTCAGTTCATTCCAAAATATGAATTAAATGGCTTTTTACCGTATTACAACCAACCTTTTGTGTAAAATGTTCACAATATCAAAATTCCCATAACTTGTTTCGATATCATAGCATAAACAAAATTAGCCCGACCATTTGACAGAACTAACCGCCCCTCAAAACATAAAATTAATCTTTATTCTCTCTAATGCCTATGCTTTTGTATTTTTGGGGCAATGTTTTTGCCCATTTAACATATTTCTTATCAATTTGCGTGATTTAATTTATATGGCAAGTTGATCCATTTACATTGCTTTTAAGGTGGTGAGCTTTCTTTGACAACAAAAGGATAACTCAAAGTCAGGAACCTTGACTCCAGATGTGTTCAGTCGTCAAGTCCTCATTTGGTAATTAGGCTGTTCAAGACGTAAATGTGTTTCAGATTACGTCCCGATATGGTATGACCCAACCAGAGTAGAGTGTGTGTGTGTTACACGGTCCTCATATTGTTGGTTGGCAGATATTGTACAGTTTTAACCATTTTTATAGAGTCTTGCATAAAAAGCCCAGATCCATATATGAATTATCTTTCCTAACATCTGTGGTCAATAAAGCCCTTGACCTCAGCAATGAGTCTCACCCCAAAGGCGATTATGATAGACAGGTGGTAGGAATATATTGTGACTGAACTGAGTATGATCATTAGTTTACGAAATAGATATGATCTATATTATAAAACACAATATTTCTGACATGTTATTGTTGTATTTCGTTGCAGACACCAAGTGACAAGATCCCAGCTCAACCTTCAGCAGACCCAGAAGTGAGACAGAGATCCATTTCATCCTTCCAACAGGTTATTACACATTTATTGTAGATCTTTTCTATTTAAATTAAATTGTTGTCTCAGTTCATTCCAAAATATGAATTAAATGGCTTTTTACTGTATTACAACCAACCTTTTGTGTAAAATGTTCACAAAATCAACATTCCCATAACTTGTTTCGATATCATAGCGTAAACAAAATTAGCCCAACCATTTGACAGAACTAACCGCCCCTCAAAACATAAAATTAATCTTTATTCTCTCTAATGCCTATGTTTTTGTATTTTTGGGGCAATGTTTTTGCCCATTTAACATATTTCTTATCAATTTGCGTGATTTAATTTATATGGCAGTTGATCCATTTACATTACTTTTAAGGTTGTGAGCTTTCTTTGACAACAAAAGGATAACTCAAAGTCAGGAACCTTGACTCTAGATGTGTTCAGTCGTCAAGTCCTCATTTGGTACTAAGGCTGTTCAAGATGTAAATGTGTTTCAGATGACGTCCCGATATGGTATGACCCAACCAGAGTAGAGTGTGTGTGTTACACGGTCCTCATATTGTTGGTTAGCAGATATTGTACAGTTTTAACCATTTCTATAGAGTCTTGCATAAAAAGCCCAGATCCACATATGAATTATCTTTCCTAACATTTGTGGTCAATGCAGCCCTTGACCTCAGCAATGAGTCTCACCCCAAATGGGATTATGATAGACAGGTGGTAGGAATATATTGTGACTGAACTGAGTATGATCATTAGTTTACGAAATAGATATGATCTATATTATAAAACACAATATTTCTGACATGTTATTGTTGTATTTCGTTGCAGACACCAAGTGACAAGATCCCAGCTCCACCTTCAGCAGACCCAGAAGTGAGACAGAGATCCACTTCATCCTTCCAACAGGTTATTACACATTTATTGTAGATCTTTTCTATTTAAATTAAATTGTTGTCTCAGTTCATTCCAAAATATGAATTAAATGGCTTTTTACTGTATTACAACCAACCTTTTGTGTAAAATGTTCACAAAATCAACATTCCCATAACTTGTTTCGATATCATAGCGTAAACAAAATTAGCCCAACCATTTGACAGAACTAACCGCCCCTCAAAACATAACATTAATCTTTATTCTCTCTAATGCCTATGTTTTTGTATTTTTGGGGCAATGTTTTTGCCCATTTAACATATTTCTTATCAATTTGCGTGATTTAATTTATATGGCAGTTGATCCATTTACATTACTTTTAAGGTTGTGAGCTTTCTTTGACAACAAAAGGATAACTCAAAGTCAGGAACCTTGACTCTAGATGTGTTCAGTCGTCAAGTCCTCATTTGGTACTAAGGCTGTTCAAGATGTAAATGTGTTTCAGATGACGTCCCGATATGGTATGACCCAACCAGAGTAGAGTGTGTGTGTTACACGGTCCTCATATTGTTGGTTAGCAGATATTGTACAGTTTTAACCATTTCTATAGAGTCTTGCATAAAAAGCCCAGATCCACATATGAATTATCTTTCCTAACATTTGTGGTCAATGCAGCCCTTGACCTCAGCAATGAGTCTCACCCCAAATGGGATTATGATAGACAGGTGGTAGGAATATATTGTGACTGAACTGAGTATGATCATTAGTTTACGAAATAGATATGATCTATATTATAAAACACAATATTTCTGACATGTTATTGTTGTATTTCGTTGCAGACACCAAGTGACAAGATCCCAGCTCCACCTTCAGCAGACCCAGAAGTGAGACAGAGATCCACTTCATCCTTCCAACAGGTTATTACACATTTATTGTAGATCTTTTCTATTTAAATTAAATTGTTGTCTCAGTTCATTCCAAAATATGAATTAAATGGCTTTTTACTGTATTACAACCAACCTTTTGTGTAAAATGTTCACAAAATCAACATTCCCATAACTTGTTTCGATATCATAGCGTACACAAAATTAGCCCAACCATTTGACAGAACTAACCGCCCCTCAAAACATAAAATTAATCTTTATTCTCTCTAATGCCTATGTTTTTGTATTTTTGGGGCAATGTTTTTGCCCATTTAACATATTTCTTATCAATTTGCGTGATTTAATTTATATGGCAGTTGATCCATTTACATTACTTTTAAGGTTGTGAGCTTTCTTTGACAACAAAAGGATAACTCAAAGTCAGGAACCTTGACTCTAGATGTGTTCAGTCGTCAAGTCCTCATTTGGTACTAAGGCTGTTCAAGATGTAAATGTGTTTCGGATGACGTCCCGATATGGTATGACCCAACCAGAGTAGAGTGTGTATGTTACACGGTCCTCATATTGTTGGTTAGCAGATATTGTACAGTTTTAACCATTTCTATAGAGTCTTGCATAAAAAGCCCAGATCCACATATGAATTATCTTTCCTAACATTTGTGGTCAATGCAGCCCTTGACCTCAGCAATGAGTCTCACCCCAAAGGGGATTATGATAGACAGGTGGTAGGAAAATATTGTGACTGAACTGAGTATGATCATTAGTTTACGAAATAGATATGATCTATATTATAAAACACAATATTTCTGACATGTTATTGTTGTATTTCGTTGCAGACACCAAGTGACAAGATCCCAGCTCAACCTTCAGCAGACCCAGAAGTGAGACAGAGATCCACTTCATCCTTCCAACATGTTATTACACATTTATTGTAGATCTTTTCTATTTAAATTAAATTGTTGTCTCAGTTCATTCCAAAATATGAATTAAATGGCTTTTTACTGTATTGCAACCAACCTTTTGTGTAAAATGTTCACAAAATCAACATTCCCATAACTTGTTTCGATATCATAGCGTACACAAAATTAGCCCAACCATTTGACAGAACTAACCGCCCCTCAAAACATAAAATTAATCTTTATTCTCTCTAATGCCTATGTTTTTGTATTTTTGGGGCAATGTTTTTGCCCATTTAACATATTTCTTAACAATTTGCGTGATTTAATTTATATGGCAGTTGATCCATTTACATTACTTTTAAGGTTGTGAGCTTTCTTTGACAACAAAAGGATAACTCAAAGTCAGGAACCTTGACTATAGATGTGTTCAGTCGTCAAGTCCTCATTTGGTACTAAGGCTGTTCAAGACGTAAATGTGTTTCAGATGACGTCCCGATATGGTATGACCCAACAGAGTAGAGTGTGTGTGTTACACGGTCCTCATATTGTTGGTTAGCAGATATTGTACAGTTTTAACCATTTCTATAGAGTCTTGCATAAAAAGCCCAGATCCACATATGAATTATCTTTCCTAACATTTGTGGTCAATGCAGCCCTTGACCTCAGCAATGAGTCTCACCCCAAATGGGATTATGATAGACAGGTGGTAGGAATATATTGTGACTGAACTGAGTATGATCATTAGTTTACGAAATAGATATGATCTATATTATAAAACACAATATTTCTGACATGTTATTGTTCTATTTCGTTGCAGACACCAAGTGACAAGATCACAGCTCCACCTTCAGCAGACCCAGAAGTGAGACAGAGATCCACTTCATCCTTCCAACAGGTTATTACACATTTATTGTAGATCTTTTCTATTTAAATTAAATTGTTGTCTCAGTTCATTCCAAAATATGAATTAAATGGCTTTTTACTGTATTACAACCAACCTTTTGTGTAAAATGTTCACAAAATCAACATTCCCATAACTTGTTTCGATATCATAGCGTACACAAAATTAGCCCAACCATTTGACAGAACTAACCGCCCCTCAAAACATAAAATTAATCTATATTCTCTCTAATGCCTATGTTTTTGTATTTTTGGGGCAATGTTTTTGCCCATTTAACATATTTCTTATCAATTTGCGTGATTTACTTTATATGGCAGTTGATCCATTTACATTACTTTTAAGGTTGTGAGCTTTCTTTGACAACAATAGGATAACTCAAAGTCAGGAACCTTGACTATAGATGTGTTCAGTCGTCAAGTCCTCATTTGGTACTAAGGCTGTTCAAGATGTAAATGTGTTTCAGATGACGTCCCGATATGGTATGACCCAACCAGAGTAGAGTGTGTGTGTTACACGGTCCTCATATTGTTGGTTAGCAGATATTGTACAGTTTTAACCATTTCTATAGAGTCTTGCATAAAAAGCCCAGATCCACATATGAATTATCTTTCCTAACATTTTTGGTCAATGCAGCCCTTGACCTCAGCAATGAGTCTCACCCCAAATGGGATTATGATAGACAGGTGGTAGGAATATATTGTGACTGAACTGAGTATGATCATTAGTTTACGAAATAGATATGATCTATATTATAAAACACAATATTTCTGACATGTTATTGTTGTATTTCGTTGCAGACACCAAGTGACAAGATCCCAGCTCCACCTTCAGCAGACCCAGAAGTGAGACAGAGATCCACTTCATCCTTCCAACAGGTTATTACACATTTATTGTAGATCTTTTCTATTTAAATTAAATTGTTGTCTCAGTTCATTCCAAAATATGAATTAAATGGCTTTTTACTGTATTACAACCAACCTTTTGTGTAAAATGTTCACAAAATCAACATTCCCATAACTTGTTTCGATATCATAGTGTACACAAAATTAGCCCAACCATTTGACAGAACTAACCGCCCCTCAAAACATAAAATTAATCTTTATTCTCTCTAATGCCTATGTTTTTGTATTTTTGGGGCAATGTTTTTGCCCATTTAACATATTTCTTATCAATTTGCGTGATTTAATTTATATGGCTGTTGATCCATTTACATTACTTTTAAGGTTGTGAGCTTTCTTTGACAACAATAGGATAACTCAAAGTCAGGAACCTTGACTATAGATGTGTTCAGTCGTCAAGTCCTCATTTGGTAATAAGGCTGTTCAAGACGTAAATGTGTTTCAGATGACGTCCCGATATGGTATGACCCAACCAGAGTAGAGTGTGTGTGTTACACGGTCCTCATATTGTTGGTTAGCAGATATTGTACAGTTTTAACCATTTCTATAGAGTCTTGCATAAAAAGCCCAGATCCACATATGAATTATCTTTCCTAACATTTGTGGTCAATGCTGCCCTTGACCTCAGCAATGAGTCTCACCCCAAAGGGGATTATGATAGACAGGTGGAAGGAATATATTGTGACTGAACTGAGTATGATCATTAGTTTACGAAATAGATATGATCTATATTATAAAACACAATATTTCTG
Organism: Coregonus lavaretus; assembly: GCF_964263955.1. Lineage (NCBI taxonomy): Eukaryota > Metazoa > Chordata > Actinopteri > Salmoniformes > Salmonidae > Coregonus > Coregonus lavaretus. The sequence continues at coordinate 17,573 of NW_028162619.1, forward strand.
ACATGTTATTGTTGTATTTCGTTGCAGACACCAAGTGACAAGATCCCAGCTCAAGCTTCAGCAGACCCAGAAGTGAGACAGAGATCCACTTCATCCTTCCAACAGGTTATTACACATTTATTGTAGATCTTTTCTATTTAAATTAAATTGTTGTCTCAGTTCATTCCAAAATATGAATTAAATGGCTTTTTACTGTATTACAACCAACCTTTTGTGTAAAATGTTCACAAAATCAACATTCCCATAACTTGTTTCGATATCATAGCGTAAACAAAATTAGCCCAACCATTTGACAGAACTAACCGCCCCTCAAAACATAAAATTAATCTTTATTCTCTCTAATGCCTATGTTTTTGTATTTTTGGGGCAATGTTTTTGCCCATTTAACATATTTCTTATCAATTTGCGTGATTTAATTTATATGGCAGTTGATCCATTTACATTACTTTTAAGGTTGTGAGCTTTCTTTGACAACAAAAGGATAACTCAAAATCAGGAACCTTGACTATAGATGTGTTCAGTCTTCAAGTCCTCATTTGGTACTAAGGCTGTTCAAGACGTAAATGTGTTTCAGATGACGTCCCGATATGGTATGACCCAACAGAGTAGAGTGTGTGTGTTACACGGTCCTCATATTGTTGGTTAGCAGATATTGTACAGTTTTAACAATTTCTATAGAGTCTTGCATAAAAAGCCCAGATCCACATATGAATTATCTTTCCTAACATTTGTGGTCAATGCAGCCCTTGACCTCAGCAATGAGTCTCACCCCAAAGGGGATTATGATAGACAGGTGGTAGGAAAATATTGTGACTGAACTGAGTATGATCATTAGTTTACGAAATAGATATGATCTATATTATAAAACACAATATTTCTGACATGTTATTGTTGTATTTCGTTGCAGACACCAAGTGACAAGATCCCAGCTCAACCTTCAGCAGACCCAGAAGTGAGACAGAGATCCACTTCATCCTTCCAACAGGTTATTACACATTTATTGTAGATCTTTTCTATTTAAATTAAATTGTTGTCTCAGTTCATTCCAAAATATGAATTAAATGGCTTTTTACTGTATTACAACCAACCTTTTGTGTAAAATGTTCACAAAATCAACATTCCCATAACTTGTTTCGATATCATAGCGTAAACAAAATTAGCCCAACCATTTGACAGAACTAACCGCCCCTCAAAACATAAAATTAATCTTTATTCTCTCTAATGCCTATGTTTTTGTATTTTTGGGGCAATGTTTTTGCCCATTTAACATATTTCTTATCAATTTGCGTGATTTAATTTATATGGCAGTTGATCCATTTACATTACTTTTAAGGTTGTGAGCTTTCTTTGACAACAAAAGGATAACTCAAAGTCAGGAACCTTGACTCTAGATGTGTTCAGTCGTCAAGTCCTCATTTGGTACTAAGGCTGTTCAAGATGTAAATGTGTTTCAGATGACGTCCCGATATGGTATGACCCAACCAGAGTAGAGTGTGTGTGTTACACGGTCCTCATATTGTTGGTTAGCAGATATTGTACAGTTTTAACCATTTCTATAGAGTCTTGCATAAAAAGCCCAGATCCACATATGAATTATCTTTCCTAACATTTGTGGTCAATGCAGCCCTTGACCTCAGCAATGAGTTTCACCCCAAAGGCGATTATGATTGACAGGTGGTAGGAATATATTGTGACTGAACTGAGTATGATCATTAGTTTACTAAATAGATATGATCTATATTATAAAACACAATATTTCTGACATGTTATTGTTGTATTTCGTTGCAGACACCAAGTGACAAGATCCCAGCTCACACCTTCAGCAGACCCAGAAGTGAGACAGAGATCCACTTCATCCTTCCAACAGGTTATTACACATTTATTGTAGATCTTTTCTATTTAAATTAAATTGTTGTCTCAGTTCATTCCAAAATATGAATTAAATGGCTTTTTACTGTATTACAACCAACCTTTTGTGTAAAATGTTCACAAAATCAACATTCCCATAACTTGTTTCGATATCATAGCGTAAACAAAATTAGCCCAACCATTTGACAGAACTAACCGCCCCTCAAAACATAAAATTAATCTTTATTCTCTCTAATGCCTATGTTTTTGTATTTTTGGGGCAATGTTTTTGCCCATTTAACATATTTCTTATCAATTTGCGTGATTTAATTTATATGGCAGTTGATCCATTTACATTACTTTTAAGGTTGTGAGCTTTCTTTGACAACAAAAGGATAACTCAAAGTCAGGAACCTTGACTATAGATGTGTTCAGTCGTCAAGTCCTCATTTGGTACTAAGGCTGTTCTAGACGTAAATGTGTTTCAGATGACGTCCCGATATGGTATGACCCAACCAGAGTAGAGTGTGTGTGTTACACGGTCCTCATATTGTTGGTTAGCAGATATTGTACAGTTTTAACCATTTCTATAGTGTCTTGCATAAAAAGCCCAGATCCACATATGAATTGTCTTTCCTAACATTTGTGGTCAATGCAGCCCTTGACCTCAGCAATGAGTTTCACCCCAAAGGCGATTATGATTGACAGGTGGTAGGAATATATTGTGACTGAACTGAGTATGATCATTAGTTTACTAAATAGATATGATCTATATTATAAAACACAATATTTCTGACATGTTATTGTTGTATTTCGTTGCAGACACCAACTGACAAGATCCCAGCTCAACCTTCAGCAGACCCAGAAGTGAGACAGAGATCCACTTCATCCTTCCAACAGGTTATTACACATTTACTGTAGATCTTTTCTATTTAAATTAAATTGTTGTCTCAGTTCATTCCAATATATAAATTACATGGCTTTTTACTATATTACAACCAACCTTTTGTGTAAAATGTTCACAATATCAACATTTCCATAACTTGTTTCGATATCATAGCATAAACAAAATTAGCCCGACCATTTGACAGAACTAACCGCCCCTCAAAACATTAAATTAATCTTTATTCTCTCTAATGCCTATGTTTTTTGTATTTTTGGGGCAATGTTTTTGCCCATTTAACATATTTCTTGTCAATTTGCGTGATTTAATTTATATGGCAGTTGATCCATTTACATTACTTTTAAGGTTGTGAGCTTTCTTTGACAACAAAAGGATAACTCAAAGTCAGGAACCTTGACTCCAGATGTGTTCAGTCGTCAAGTCCTCATTTGGTAATTAGGATGTTCAAGACGTAAATGTGTTTCAGATTACGTCCCGATATGGTATGACCCAATCAGAGTAGAGTGTGTGTGTGTTACACGGTCCTCATATTGTTGGTTAGCAGATATTGTACAGTTTTAACCATTTCTATAGAGTCTTGCTTGAAAACCCCAGATCCACATATTAATTTTTTCATTTATAGGTCATCTATAAAACAGTATTGTCAATTTCTTAACCCAAATTATTTTCACATACAGTATAATGTATAATATCCTAATTTACTGTTACGGTACTGTGTTATTAAAAACAAATATTTATTCTTCATAATTTCATTCAAGGCAAGCAAGTCCAGTGGAATTGTACCCTTCCAGTGTCCTACTGCAAAGCAGGTAAGAAAGCTGCATTCTTGTCATTAGATAAAATAGTTCATGTTCTTTGTTAACACATTGTGGTATTTTTGATGTGAGGAAACATTGTAGAAATTTGTACAGCTTAGAAAAAGCCGCCATCTGCAAAATCTGAGGCGCCGTCATGATCGTTGTGAGGATCGTTATGAGAAGAGATAGCTGAGAGACAGAGTTCTTTCAATCAGTTTACTAGAATACATTTTTCTGTGAGTATGTAGGTGTTATGCACAATGTGATGGTACTGTAGGGAGAATGATACCCTAGGTATTAATACATGTATAAAGTTATTGACAGAATTAGATGCTTTTTTTTCTTTTTTTTCAGACCTTGATGAATCTTCGGATGCTGCAGACTATCTTCCAGACTCATGTGGCAATTCCTCGGATGCTTCTATTATAAGTACTACAAGTTCTTGTAGTAAGGAATATAAAACCACAGAAAAGAATCTCCACCACAAATTGTCAGAGAACAAACCATTAGGGAATGTTACAGCACACAGTGGGGATAGTACCACCAGTTCAGAGAAGCCATGAACATTAAGTTATTCAAAGATGCGCAGCAATCCTTGTACTTCAGTAATAAGCTGCAGTGCCAATTCATCAGAGAACACATCACACCAGAAAAGCTCCATAAATGTCACACCTTTGTCAATAACAGCAAAAGGAAGCAAGTACAACAAGAAGCAATTTTGTCTTTATTGTAAAAAGGCCATTTATAAATTGGCAAGACACCTCGAATCCATCCACAGTGAAAAGCCTGATGTTGCAATGGCTTTCAGTTTTAATAAAGGATCCCGCAAAAGAAGAGAGTTGTTACGCTCTCTTAAGAAGAGATGAAACTTTGACCATAATACTGAAGTGGCAAGCTGTGGCACTGGAGAGATGGTTGCCTGTAAAAGACCTAGTAATGCAAAACCATCTGATGACTACCGTGACTGCAAATTTTGCGAAGGACTGTATGCAAGAAATTCCCTATGGAGACATGTGAGAAACTGCCCGAAGAAGTCTGTTGAGGGAGAGCCTCAAGTTGGGCGAAAACGGATTCAACTGCACTTACCAAGACCTGACTCAGTTAAGGAAACTGTTTGGAAGATTGCTTGTGAAATAATAATAATATGCCATTTAGCAGACGCTTTTATCCAAAGCGACTTACAGTCATGCGTGCATAACATTTTTTTTGTGAATGGGTGGTCCCGGGGATCGAACCCACTACCTTGGCGTTACAAGCGCCGTGCTCTACCAGTTGAGCTACAGAGGACCACATGAACCAGGATGACGTTTCCTCGGCTGTAAGGAGTGAAACTGAATTCCTTTGTATCGGCGAGTCACTGTTGAATTCCAGGAAACCATATGAGAGAAGGAATGACTACATACGCCAAAAAATTAGAGTGATGGCAAGACTATTGATAACGGCAAGGGCTATAACACCTTTGAAGAGCACCGAAGTCCTTGTTATGCCCTGTAACTTTCCCCATGTGATACAGGCAGTAAGATATGTTGCTGGTTATGATGTTGAAAGCAACTCGTATAAAATCCCATCATTGGCTTTGAAATTGGGACACAGTTTAGCCAAAGTTGCAGGCATTATTCAATGCAATGCCATCACTGCAAATCGCCCTGCTGTTGCAGAGTCTGCAAAGCAATTTGCCACTTTACATCAGAAAAAGTGGACAGAGTCCATTTCAGCTGCCGCATTGGGTACACTTCAACAAGCCAAATGGAATAAACCACAGGTTTGACCCTTTATAGAGGATGTGTCGGTGCTGCACACGTTTCTTGCTACTGAGCGTGCTAAGTGTATGAAGGACCTTGAGGAAGAACCCAACAGCAAAAGCTTTGGAAATCTTCCTAAAGTGACTTTGATGCAGGTAGTACTATTTAACAGAAGGAGGGAAGGGGAAGTTTCAAAAATGGAGCTTCAGTCTTTCACATCCAGGGATCTTACGGAGCTGAATCCAGACATTGTGAGGGGCCTTACTGACTTCGAGAGGAAGCTTGCAGAGCACTTTGAGAGAGTTGAGATTCGAGGTAAAAGGTCAAGAAAGGTTCCAGTGCTTCTAACCCCTGACATGATCACTGCTATGGACCTCCTCATGATAAGCAGAAAAGAGTGTCAAGTCCACAAAGAAAATGTGTACATGTTTACACGGCCAGGTGTCCTTTCCCATTACAGAGGCTCCGACTGCTTTCGCAAGTATGCAAACAATGTGGTGCAAAGAACCCAGAGGCACTCACCTCAACAAGATTGCGGAAACAAGTCGCCACTTTGTCCACACTACTAAAACTCAAAGAAAATGAAATGGATCAACTTGCCACCTTTCTAGGACATGACATCCGTGTCCATAGAGAATTCTATCGGCTTCCAGAGAGTACCCTGCAGCTCGCAAAAGTCAGCAAACTGTTGATAGCAATCGAAAAAGGAAGACTGCCTTACCTGCAGGGGAAAGGGCTGGATGACATTGAGGTCAATCCTGAAGGTAAAATTTTGTTTGAAATATAGTTTTTAGCCACTTCAAATATAACTATTATAAGTGTTGTTAGTCCTTAATTTAAATAATTGGCCGTAAATGTTTTTTACCCAACCATATGAAGTAGAAATGAGTGATGATGATTCCAGTGAAGAAACCATTGCTGACCTACATCAATGCAAAGGTATCCTGACTTGTATATATGTGGTAATATCTTTAAGTTATGTCACATAAATGCACATTTCTGTGGGGATTATCGAAATGATCCTCTATCTGTTTTTTAACAATCACATTGGTGGTGATAAGTAATTCCACATTTATGGATTTGCAATCAGTTTATGTTTATATCTCAAATATCAGTTAATATCTAATGTAGAATTGCATATTGCCTGACATTGAGGTTGTTTACAGTGAATAATACAAGCAAGCAAACGTATTGTCATGAAGCTCATAGAACATAATCACATTCATTATTACTTTGCAAAGGCTCAACAACAGAGACTTCTAGGGACCAGACACTTCTGAGGCAAACACCAGAGTCAACCACCCTGGACAACATGGAGGGCACTTCTGAGTCAACCACCCTGGACAACATGGAGGGCACTTCTGAGTCAACCACCCTGGACAACATGGAGGGCACTTCTGAGTCAACCACCCTGGACAACATGAAGGGCACTCCTGAGTCAACCACCTTGGATAACGTACACATGAGCAACACACAACCAAGACATGGTAAAATAGTCACATCCCAAGCATCCTCAAAGTGCTCCAAAGGAAAGCAAGGTTAGTAAGCATTTTGTATTCACATGTATTGATAACATCATATAACTACTAACTAGAATCCTTTGTATCATATCCTCCATTTGTCACTTTAGCAGAGCTCATTGTTAATCAGTTGTATTTTGTTTCCATTTATGAAAGCTGTGAAGGTGAGAAGCAAGTGGACAGGTGATGAAGTGAAAGCTGTTGAGCGGCATTTGCTTAATTTCATAACAAGCTGCAGAATACCAGGTAAAAAGGACTGTGACTCCTGCCTCCAAGCAGAGCCAGTAGCTCTGAAAGACAGAGACTGGGTTGCTATCAAATACTACATCCACAACAGAAATGTAGCATTAAAAAGGAAGATGAATAGATAGAACTAGAGCATGCCAACTGTAGCTCAGGCACCATTCAATTCCAATTTCAATCAGCTTCTCCTCAGATAGTGTTAATATCTGTGGGTTTCATGTTCATATTATTTTATTTTCCTTAAATGATTTATATTGTTGGTTCTTGTACAAACATGCCACATAGGCTCGACTGTAGATCCCACATGTTTGTATGTTTATGTATAATTGAGGGCTATTAATGAGCATATGTTTGCTACTTATGGTCACATTTTTTTGGGATAACAGTTGATGATATATGTTAATACTCTGCTCTCATTGACAGGGAAAAGAGATAAACAGTACTTAAAGGGATTGTTATTGTTCCTAAGTTTTCAGAAGCACTTTGTTCTTAACCACAAGTTGTTGAATGTGGCAAGGTGTTTAAATTACTGTTAAACTATTACCATTTCAATGGGTGCTTGTAACAGGCCTTGTGTAAATGTAAATCCCTATGTTATTTAGACAGGTTAGCTGAATGTACACTGTCATGTTTCATAGAAGCTGGATGCTTTAATAGAGAGTTTCTCATTCATTTCAAACATGCCATTTCTACTGCCTTGTGCATAGCAGGGAAGGAGGCAAAGTGTAGGTGGTCTATTCTGGGTGTTCAATTGATTTGTTAATTTGCATATTTTCGCTGGCACTCAATAAAAGTAAGGCATAAAGTGTTCCCTCTTTTTTTACATGAATATTGACTGCAAATGTATTGTTATAAATAACAATAATACGACTTAAACAGTAGACTGAGAATATATTATATTTATGAGCTATGTGAACATGGATAGGCATTTCTGTTGAAGGTTACCTATCTGGTGAGCATGATTATTATACAATTTTTTTTAAAGCTTTAGTTAAGTATTGTACACCTATGATTCTTATGCAGACATTTCAACATGTAACCGGAACCATGTTCAAATACAGACCCTATTTACAGGTTCTTCATAAGTCACATAAACCTGAAAATCAGTGTGTATCTATGGGCTGCTGTTGCTATGGGCCTTATATGTCACATGAACCCGAAAAAGTCCTCATATATACTATTAAAATCAGGTCTGAACAAAATATAGCCCTAGACAAAATCTCAACAGATGGATGTATTCCTAGAATCATGGGACCAAACTATTCTGATTCCCAGGTCTCTTGGACCTTGGGAAAGGCATGTCCCAATATGTCACATTTTTGTCATAAGTCCTGATATTGTCTATAAACACGTATGTGTGTGTGTGTGTGTGTGTGTGTGTGTGTGTGTGTGTGTGAGAGAGAGAGAGAGAGAGAGAGAGAGAGAGAGAGAGAGAGAGAGAGAGAGAGAGAGAGAGAGAGAGAGAGAGAGAGAGTGCATAATCCTTGGCTGCTTAGATGGCAGAGCGCTGGGTGCATGGGGAAAGTGTGTAATGTTTCCATAAACCCTCACTAGAGGTGCTAATGGCTAAAGCGTTCCCATGGTCAGAGTCAGACCCAATCTGCCCATTTAACAACCAATACTGATGCCACTAAGATACATTATTCAGACCCCTTTACTTTTTCCACATTTTGTTACGTTACAGCCTTATTCTAAAATTGATTAAATAAAACATGTTCCTCAGAAATATACACACAATACCCCATAATGACAATGTGAAAACAGGTTTCAAATACCTTTGCTTTGAGACTCGAAATTGAGCTCAGGTGCATTCAGTTTCCATTGATCATCCTTGATTTTACCTGTGGTAAATTCAATTGATTGGACATGATTTGGAAAGGCACACACCTGTCTATATACAGTGGGGGAAAAAAGTATTTAGTCAGCCACCAATTGTGCAAGTTCTCCCACTTAAAAAGATGAGAGAGGCCTGTAATTTTCATCATAGGTATACGTCAACTATGACAGACAAATTGAGAAAAAAAAATCCAGAAAATCACATTGTAGGATTTTTTTTGAATTTATTTGCAAATTATGGTGGAAAATAAGTATTTGGTCACCTACAAACAAGCAAGATTTCTGGCTCTCACAGACCTGTAACTTCTTTTTTAAGAGGCTCCTCTGTCCTCCACTCGTTACCTGTATTAATGGCACCTGTTTGAACTTGTTATCAGTATAAAAGACACCTGTCCACAACCTCAAACAGTCACACTCCAAACTCCACTATGGCCAAGACCAAAGAGCTGTCAAAGGACACCAGAAACAAAATTGTAGACCTGCACCAGGCTGGGAAGACTGAATCTGCAATAGGTAAGCAGCTTGGTTTGAAGAAATCAACTGTGGGAGCAATTATTAGGAAATGGAAGACATACAAGACCACTGATAATCTCCCTCGATCTGGGGCTTCACGCAAGATCTCACCCTGTGGGGTCAAAATGATCACAAGAACGGTGAGCAAAAATCCCAGAAACACACGGGGGGACCTAGTGAATGACCTGCAGAGAGCTGGGACCAAAGTAACAAAGCCTACCATCAGTAACACACTACGCCGCCAGGGACTCAAATCCTGCAGTGCCAGACGTGTCCCCCTGCTTAAGCCAGTACATGTCCAGGCCCGTCTGAAGTTTGCTAGAGTGCATTTGGATGATCCAGAAGAGGATTGGGAGAATGTCATATGGTCAGATGAAACCAAAATATAACTTTTTGGTAAAAACTCAACTCGTCGTGTTTGGAGGACAAAGAATGCTGAGTTGCATCCAAAGAACACCATACCTACTGTGAAGCATGGGGGTGGAAACATCATGATTTGGGGCTGTTTTTCTGCAAAGGGACCAGGACGACTGATCAGTGTAAAGGAAAGAATGAATGGGGCTATGTATCGTGAGATTTTGAGTGAAAACCCCCTTCCATCAGACATTTTTTTATTACATTTTAGTCATTTAGCAGACGCTCTTATCCAGAGCGACTTACAGGAGCAATTAGGGTTAAGTGCCTTGCTCAAGGGCACATTTACGTCATTTAGCAGACGCTCTAGTCCAGAGCGACTCACAAATTGATGCATTCACCCTATAGCCAGTGGGATAACCACTTTACAATTGTTTTTTTTTTTGTTTTTTTTGGGGGGGGGGGGGTAGAAGGATTACTTTATCCTATCCCAGTTATTCCTTAAAGAGGTGGGGTTTCAAATGTCTCCGGAAGGTGGTGAGTGACTCCGCTGTGGGGTGGTGGGGGGGGGGGGGGGGGGGTAGAAGGATTACTTTATCCTATCCCAAGGGCATTGAAGATGAAACGTGGCTGGGTCTTTCAGCATGACAATGATCCCAAACACACCGCCCGGGCAACGAAGGAGTGGCTTCGTAAGAAGCATTTCAAGGTCCTGGAGTGGCCTAGCCAGTCTCCAGATCTCAACCCCACAGAAACTCTTTGGAGGGATTGAAAGTCTGTGTTGCCCAGCGACAACCCCAAAACATCACTGCTCTAGAGAAGATCTGCATGGAGAAATGGGCCAAAATACCAGCAACAGTGTGTGAAAACCTTGTGAAGACTTACAGAAAACGTTTGACCTGTGTCATTGCCAACAAAGGGTATATAACAAAGTATTGAAAAACTTTTGTTATTGACCAAATACTTATTTTCCACCATAATTTTCAAATAAATTCATAAAAAATCCTACAATGTGATTTTCTGGATTTTTTTTCCTCATTTTGTCTGTCATAGTTGACGTGTACCTATGATGAAAATTACAGGCCTCTCTCATCTTTTTAAGTGGGAGAACTTGCACAATTGGTGGCTGACTAAATACCGTTTTTCCCCACTGTAAGGTCCACAGTTGACAGTGCATGTCAGAGCAAAAACCAAACCATGAGTTCGAAGGAATTGTCCGTAGAGCTCCGAGACAGGATTGTGTCGAGGCACAGATTTGGGGAAGGCTACCAAAACATTTCTGCAGCATTGAAGGTCCCCAAGAACACAGTGGCCTCCATCATTCTTAAATGGAAGAAGTTTGGAACCACCAAGACTCTTTCTAGAGCTCAACCAAACTGAGCAATCGGGGGAAAAGGGCCTTGGTCAGGGAGGTGACCAAGAAGCCGATGGTCACTCTGACAGAGCTCTAGAGGTCCTCTGTGGAGAAGGGAGATTCTTCCAGAAGGACAACCATCTCTGCAGCACTCCACCAATTAGGCCTTTATGGTAGAGTGGCCAGATGGAAGCCACTCCTCAGTAAAAGTGTGATGAGGTGTGAATGACGGAGTCAGGCGCAGGAGGTAAAACATCGAAACCCAGAGTTTATTCAGTGTACAATAATGTAGCGCATATAGCGACAGAACGAAACTAGCACAAGGGAAAATCAACCTTGGCTGCATACAAGCAAAGCTCAACCGAGCTACTCACTCTCAAAACGAACAATCACTTACAAAGGACAAGGGGGCAGAGGGAACACTTACAGTGGGGAGAACAAGTATTTGATACACTGCCGATTTTGCAGGTTTTCCTACTTACAAAGCATGTAGAGGTCTGTAATTTTTATCATAGGTACACTTCAACTGTGAGAGACAGAATCTAAAACAAAAATCCAGAAAATCACATTGTATGATCTTTAAGCAATTAATTTGCATTTTATTGCATGACATAAGTATTTGATCACCTACCAACCAGTAAGAATTCCGTCTCTCACAGACCTGTTCGTTTTTCATAAGTATTTGATACATCAGAAAAGCAGAACTTAATATTTGGTACAGAAACCTTTGTTTACAATTACAGAGATCATACGTTTCCTGTACGTCTTGACCAGGTTTGCACACACTGCAGCAGGGATTTTGTCCCACTCCTCCATACAGACCTTCTCCAGATCCTTCAGGTTTCGGGGCTGTCACTGGGCAATACGGACTTTCAGCTCCCTCCAAAGATTTTCTATTGGGTTCAGGTCTGGAGACTGGCTAGGCCACTCCAGGACCTTGAGATGCTTCTTACAGAGCCACTCCTTAGTTGCCCTGGCTGTGTGTTTCGGGTCATTGTCATGCTGGAAGACCCAGCCACGACCCATCTTCAATGCTCTTACTGAGGGACGGAGGTTGTTGGCCAAGATCTCGCGATACATGGCCCCATCCATCCTCCCCTCAATACGGTGCAGTCGTCCTGTCCCCTTTGCAGAAAAGCATCCCCAAAGAATGATGTTTCCACCTCCATGCTTCACGGTTGGGATGGTGTTCTTGGGGTTGTACTCATCCTTCTTCTTCCTCCAAACACGGGAGTTTAGACCAAAAAGCTATATTTTTGTCTCATCAGACCACATGACTTTCTCCCATTCCTCCTCTGGATCATCCAGATGGTCATTGGCAAACTTCAGACGGGCCTGGACATGCGCTGGCTTGAGCAGGGGGACCTTGCGTGCGCTGCAGGATTTTAATCCATGACGGCGTAGTGTGTTACTAATGGTTTTCTTTGAGACTGTGGTCCCAGCTCTCTTCAGGTCATTGACCAGGTCCCGCCGTGTAGTTCTGGGCTGATCCCTCACCTTCCTCATGATCATTGATGCCCCACGAGGTGAGATCTTGCATGGAGCCCCAGACCGAGGGTGATTGACCATCATCTTGAACCTCTTTCATTTTCTAATAATTGCGCCAACAGTTGTTGCCTTCTCACCGAGCTGCTTGCCTATTGTCCTGTAGCCCATCCCAGCCTTGTGCAGGTCTACAATTTTATCCCTGATGTCCTTACACAGCTCTCTGGCCTTGGCCATTGTGGAGAGGTTGGAGTCTGTTTGATTGAGTGTGTGGACAAGTGTCTTTTATACAGGTAACGAGTTCAAACAGATGCAGTTAATACAGGTAATGAGAGGCGAACAGGAGGGCTTCTTAAAGAAAAATGAACAGGTCTGTGAGAGACAGAATTCTTACTGGTTGGTAGGTGATCAAATACTTACGTCATGCAATAAAATGCAAATTCATTACTTAAAAATCAGACAATGTGATTTTCTGGATTTTTGTTTTAGATTCCGTCTCTCACAGTTGAAGTGTACCTATGATAAAAATTACAGACCTCTACATGCTTTGTAAGTCGGAAAACCTGCAAAATCGGCAGTGTATCAAATACTTGTTTTCCCCACTGTATACACAGACTAATGAGGGAATGAGTACCAGGTGTGTGTGACTGACAAGACAAGACAAGACAAGACAAATGGAGTGATGATAAATGGAGCAGTAGTGGCTAGGAAGTCAGTGACGACGAACGCCGAAACCTGCCCGAGCAAGGAGGAGGGGCAGCCTCGGCTGAATTTGTGACAGTACCCCACCCCCCCCCCTTGACGCGTAGCTCCAGCAGCGCGCTGACATCGGCCTCGGGGAAGGCCAGGGGGATGCGGAGCAGGGCGAGTCGAATGGTGACGATGGAAGTCCCTCAGCAGAGAGGGATCGAGGATAACCCTCACCGGGACCCAGCACCGTTCCTCCGGACCGTACCCTTCCCACTCCACAAGGTACTGAAGGCCCCCCACCCGGCGCCTCGAATCCAGGATGGCCCGGACAGAGTACGCCGGTGCCCCCTCGATGTCCAAAGGAGGTGGAGGGACCTCCCGTACCTCAGACTCCTGGAGCGGACCAGCCACCACTGGCCTGAGGAGAGACATATGAAACAAGGGGTTAATACAGTAATCAGGGGGGAGTAATAACCTATATGTGACCTCGTTGATTCTCCTCAGGACTTTGAACGGCCCTACAAACCGCGGGCTCAACTTCCGGCAGGGCAGGCAGAGCGGCAGATTCCGGGTCGAGAGCCATATCTGATCCCCCGGTACAAAGACGGGGGCCTCACTGCGGTGACGGTCAGTGTTGGCCTTCTGACGACGCACGGCGCGTTGGAGGTGAACATGGGCAGCGTTCCACGTCTCCTCCGCAGGCCGACACCAGTCATCCAGCGCAGGAGCTTCGGTCTGGCTCTGGTGCCACGGTGCCAGAACCGGTTGACAACCTAAAACACACTGAAATGGCATTAGGTTCATAGAGGAGTGGCGGAGAGAGTTCTGGGCATATTCTGCACATGGCAGGAACACCGACCACTCCCCCGGCCGGTCCTGGCAATAGGACCTCAGGAACCTACCCACCTCTTGATTAACCCGTTTCACCTGCCCATTACTCTCAGGGTGGAACCCAGAGGTCAGGCTGACCGAGACTCCCAGACGTTCCATGAACACATTCCAGACTTTTGACGTGAACTGGGGACCTCGGTCAGACACTATATCCTCTTGTACACCGTAGTGCCGGAAGATGTGTGTAAACAGGTCCTCCGCAGTTTGCAGAGCCGTGGGGAAACCGGGCAGAGGAAGGAGGCGGCAGGCCTTCGAAAAGCGGTCCACAATGACCAGGATGGTGGTGTTCCGTTGAGAGAGAGGCAGATCAGTTAATCAACACTCAAATGAGACCATGGTCGTTGTGGAACTGGTAAAGGCGGCAGGTAGCTTAGTGGTTAAGAGCGTTGTGCCAGTAACCGAAAGGTCGCTGGTTCTAATCCCCGAGCCGACTAAGTGAAAAATCTGTCGATGTGCCCTTGAGCAAGGCACTTAACCCTAATTGCTCCTGTAAGTCGCTCTTAAAAAGAGTGTCTGCTAAATGACTAAAATGTAAAAGTAAAGGTTTTAACTTACCCGCTGGGAGGTGCCTAGGTGCCTCACACTGAGCAGGAGGAAACATACACCCTCACGTCCTTAGCCAAGGTAGGCCACCAGTACTTTTCGGTCAGGCAGCGCACTGTACGACCGATACCTGGGTGACCAGAGGAGGGTGACGTGTGTGCCCAGTAGATCAGACGATCACGGATAAGCGCAGGCACGTACTGCGGTGGAGATGGATATGTGTGTAATGCCTGCGCTATATCCGTGTCCATTGCCCATACTACCGGCGCCACAATGCAGGAGTCTGGCAGTATGGGGGTATTGTCTCTGGGCCTCTCCTCTGTATCATACAGCCGGGACAGTGCGTCTGCCGTCACGTTATTCGTACCTGGAGTATGACAGTGTGAAATCAAACCGGGTGAAGAATAGGGCCCACCTGGCCTGGCGAGGGTTCAGCCTCCTCGCTGACCAGATGTACTCCAGGTTACAGTGGTCCGTCCAGACAAGGAATGGGTGTTTTGCCCCTCGAGCCAATGTCTCCACACTGTCAGAGCTCGGACAACAGCCAACAGCTCCCGATCACCAACGCTGTAGTTCTGCTCCGCCGGGCTGAGCTTCTTTGAGAAGAATGCACAGGGATGGAGCTTGGGTGGTGTGCCCGAGCGTTGAGACAGGACTGCTCCCATCCCAACCTCGGACGCATCCAACTCCACTACAAACGGTAGTGATGGATCGGGGTGGGCCAGTACCGGGGCCGAGGTGAACAGTTCCCTCAGGTTACTGAAGGCCCTGTCAGCCTCAGCAGACCAGCGGAGCTGGGACGGCCCACCCTTCAACAGAGATGTAATGGGAGCTGCGACCTTGCCAAAGCCCCGGATAAACCTCAGATAATAGTTGGCGAAGCCAAGGAAGCGCTGCACGTCCTTTACCGTGGTTGGAGTCGGCCAATTACGCACGGCTGCAATGCAGTCGCCCTCCATCTCCACACCTGTGGTAGAAATGCGGTATCTAAGGAAGGAGACCTACACTTTTCTGCCTTAGCATAAAGGTCATTTTCCAACAATCGGGCCAGTACTTTGCGAACCAGGGACACATGCTCGGCGCGCGTAGCAGAATACACCAAGATGTCATCGATGTAGACCACTACACCGCGACCAAGCATGTCCCAAAACACCTAATTCACAAAGGACTGGAAGACTGAGGGAGCATTCATCAAACCATAGGGCATCACCAGGTATTCATAATGCCCTGTGGTTGTGCTGAATGCTGTCTTCCACTCATCTCCCTCTCGGATACACACCAGGTTGTACGCACTCCTGAGATCTAATTTAGTGAAGAAGCGCGCTCCATGCAATGACTCAACCACTGACGGAATGAGGGGGAGAGGATAACTAAATCTAATCGTCTCCTTGTTCAGTGGTCGATAGTCAATGCACGGGCGCAGACCGCCGTCTTTCTTCTTCACAAAAAATTAACTTGAGGAGGCGGGTGAAGTGGAGGGGACTCGGTGACGTATGTCTCCATAGCCTCCATCTCCGCCTGCGACAGGGGATACACATGACTCCTGGGAGGTACAGCGTCTACCCAAAGGTTTATTGCGCAATCCCCCACCCGATGAGGGGGTAATTTAGTCGCTTTATTTTTAGAGAAGACTTGTGCCAGATCATGGTATTTGGGGGGAATGCGCACGGTGGAGGCACCGTCTGGACTTTCCACTGTGGTTGCACCAACGGAAACACCCATACACCTACTCTGATACTCTCGCGACCACCCCGTGAGAACCCTCTGCAGCCATGAGAAAGTGGGGTTGTGGAGTGCTATCCATGAATACCTAACACCATACCTAACAGGGAAAGCAGGAGACACAATGATGGAAAAAGTGACCTGCTCACAATGCGTCTCCTGTGTGATCATGGTGACTGGTACCGTGACTTCCTTTATCAACCCGGACCCTAATGGTCAACTATCAAGTGCTCTGATGGGGCGTGGAATGGATAGGGGAACTAATGAAATGCCATGGCGGCGTGCGAAAGTTTTGTCCATGAAGTTCCCAGCTGCGCCTGAATCGACTAGCGCCTTACACTGGGGAAGTATATGGGTATAGTACAGTGCTCAGCAGAGGGCTCTGAACAAGAGTGGGTGCTCAAAAGCTGGGGTGAAGCGAGAGTGCCCTGCCGGCCGCCTCCTGTTCCAAAAGAGCGCTGACGACAACGTGTGGTGGAATGTCCCTTCGTGCCATCCGAGTGGCACTGGCGCTGTCGTCCTCTGCTCTCTCGGTGCGCGGTACCACCCAGCTCCTTGAGCTCTGGATCCGTGTCGGTCAGGGCGGGAACGGGCAGACCTCCTCCAGGACGTCCTCTGGTTGCCAGCAGGTTATCCAGACGAATGGCCATGTCCACCAGTTCGGTAAAAGACAAACTGGTGTCACGGCAGGCTAGCTCCCGTCGGACGTCCTCCCGTAGATGGAACCGGAACTGGTTGATCAGGGCCCGCTCGTTCCACCCGGACCCTGCTGCCAGGATCCGGAACTCCAGCG
Organism: Coregonus lavaretus; assembly: GCF_964263955.1. NCBI lineage: Eukaryota > Metazoa > Chordata > Actinopteri > Salmoniformes > Salmonidae > Coregonus > Coregonus lavaretus. The sequence goes on from NW_028162619.1 coordinate 34,808, forward strand.
CGAACTCCTCTCGACCCTCGGGCGGGTGATTGAAAACCGCCCGAAATAGGCAGGCAAACTCCCTGTAGTCCTCCAACGCGGCTCCTCCTTCTCTCCAAACTGCATTGGCCCACTCCAGGGCTTTCCCCGAGAGGCAGGAAATGAGGACAGAGACCTGCTCTCGATCTGATGGCGCCGGCCTGACACTGGAGCAGTACAGCTCCAGTTGGAGAAGGAATCCCTGACATAGAGCCGGTGTCCCATCGAACGCCCGAGGTCGGGATATCTGGATCCCTCCGGGTGCTGTGATGTAGGTGGCTGGATCCGGTTGGCCAGCTGGTCTCGACAGATTGGTTCCTCTTCTCTCCAGGCGTTCGACGACCTGAATAACCCAAGCTGGCCAGCATCGTGGAATGCTCCTGGACCCTTGCCACGATTCAAGGTTTGCGCTCTTCTCCCTCTGACTCCATAGCGGGTGAGTGATTCTGTGATGAGGTGTGAATGACGGAGTCAGGCGCAGGAGGTAAAACACCGAAATCCAGAGTTTTTTTCAGTGTACAATAATGTAGCGACACAACGAAACTAGCACAAGGGAAGACAACCTTGGCTGCATACAATTAAAGAGTAGCTCAACCGAGCTACTCACTCTCACAACGAACAATCACTCACAAAGGACAAGGGGGCAGAGGGAACACTTATACACAGACTAATGAGGGAATGAGTACCAGGTGTGTGTGATTGACAAGACAAGACAAGACAAGACAAATGGAGTGATGATAAATGGAGCGGTAGTGGCTAGTAAGCCGGTGACGACAAACGCCGAAACCTGCCCGAGCAAGGAGGAGGGGCAGCCTCGGCTGAATTCGTGACAAAAAGGCATATGACAGCCCGCTTGGAGTTTGCCAAAAGGCACCTAAACACTCTCAGACCATGAGAAACAAGATTTTCTGGTCTGATGAAACCAAGATTGAATTCTTTGGCCTGAATGCTAAGCGTCACGTCTGGAGGAAACCTGGCAGCATCCCTACGGTGAAGCATGGTGGTGGCAGCATCATGCTGTGGGGATGTTTTTCAGCGGCAAGGATTGGGAGACTGGTCAGGATCGAGGGAAAGATTAACCTAGAAAAGTACAGAGAGATCCTTGATGAAAACCTGCTCCAGAGCGCTCAGGACCTCAGACTGTTGCGAAGGTTCACCTTCCAACAGGACAACGACCCTAAGCACACAGCCAAGACAATGCAGGAGTGGCTTCGGGACAAGTCTCTGAATGTTCTTAAGTGGCCCAGCCAGAGCCCAGACTTGAACCCGATCGAACATCTCTGGAGAGACCTGAAAATAGCCGTGCAGCAACGCTCCCCATCCAAGCTGACAGAGCTTGAGAGGATCTGCAGAGAAGAATGGGAGAAACTCCCCAAATACAGGTGTGCCAAGGTTGTAGCATCTTACCCAAGAAGACTTGAGGCTGTAATAGCTGCCAAAGGTGCTTCAACAAAGTACTGAGTAAAGGGTCTGAATACTTATATAAATGTGATATTTCAGTTTTATATTTTTAATACATTTGCAAACATTTCCACAAACCTGTTTTTTCTTTGTCATTATGGGGTATTGTGTGTAGATTGATGAGGGAAAAACAACAACAATTTAATCAATTTTAGAATAAGACTGTAAGGTAACAAAATGTGGAAAAAGTCAAAGGGTTTGAATACTTTCCAAAGGTACTGTATACCAAAGTATGTGGACACCTCTTCAAATTAGTGGATTTGGCTATTTCAGCCACACCCGTTGCTGACAGGTGTATAAAATTGAGCACACAGCCATGCAATCTCCATAGACACACATTGGCAGGAGAATGGCCATACTGAAGAGCTCAGTGACTTTCAATGTGGCACCTTCATAGGATGCCACCTTTCCAACAAGTCAGTTCATCAAATTTCTGCCCTGCTAGAGCTGCCCCGGTCAACTGTAAGTGCTGTTATTGTGGAAACGTCTAGGAGCAATAACGGCTCAGCCGCAAAGTGGTGGAACACAATAACTGTTCTTCGGGAGCTTCATGAAATGGGTTTCCATGGCCAAGCAGCCGCACACAAGCCTAAGATCACCATGTTCAATGCCAAGCGTCGGCTGGAGTGGTGTAAAGCTCGCCGCCATTGGACTCTGGAGCAGTGGAAACGCCTTCTCTGGAGTGATGAATCACGCTTCACCATCTGGTGAAGGATCTGGGTTTGGCAGACGCCAGGAGAACGTTACCTGCCCGAATTCATAGTGCCAACTGTAAAGTTTGGTGGAGGAGGACTAATGGTCTGGGGCTGTTTTTCATGGTTCAGGCAAGGCCCCTTAGTTCCAGTGAAGGGAAATCTTAACGTTACTGTATACAATGACATTCTAGACGAGTCTGTGCTTCCAACTTTGTGGCAACAGTTTGATGAAGGCCCTTTCCTGTTTCAGCAAGACAATGCCCCCGTGCACGTAGCAAGTTCTATACAGAAATGGTTTGTTGAGATCGGTGTGGAAGAACTTGACTGGCCTGCACAGATCACTGACCACAACACCATCTAACACCTTTGGGATGAATTGGAACGCCGAATGCGGGCCAGGCCTAATCAATATTCCAACATCTAGTGGAAAGCCTTCCCAGAAGAGTGGAGGCTATTATAGCAGCAAAGGGGGGACCAACTCCATATTAATGCCCAAGATTTTGGAATGAGATGTTCGACGTGCAGGTGTCCACATACTTTGGACCATTTAATACATGGAGACTGTGGTTGTTTTTCTTATCGTTAGCTGAGTCTTTTCTTACAGTAACACAATAAAGGAAAAGGGAAGTCCTGTAAACATACAGTATCAATAAACAAATCAAACATAACAAACATAACAAACATACCAATTTCAAAATTGGCAGTTCTAAGGACATTATGTATATTACATTATGTCCAGCGTATGCATTTTGCATGAAAATTCTGGCCTTAGTCTCAAATGGCACCCTATTCCCTACATAGTCCACGACTTATGAACAGAACCATATAGGCCCTGGTCAAAATTAGTGCACTATATAGGGAATAATAATATCATCATAATAATAATAATATATGCCATTTAGCAGATGCTTTTATCCAAAGTGACTTACAGTCATGCATAGGGTACCATTTGGGATGCTCACCAGTAGTTCAGGAAAAGCCTTATTGGCAGGCTTGTTGTAACTAGTCCCGAAATAACCACTACCCATCGTATATGAAATCATATATTTCAAATGCCCTGAAACTTTTTCAATCTGCTTTTTGTCCTTCAGTATTAATGTCCTTTGTGTTGATTAAGCAGTAAGAGATTTCCCTTTTCTCTCCAGAGCATAACCAACTCCTTATAAATAGTATTGTGACCATGAAAACAGGTCAGCCCTCAACCACTGTGTAATGATTATTGAGGCCTGGGAGCTTGTGAAATGTAATTTCTTTACATAAATCTCCAAAATAGGAAAGGAAATTAAAGTTACCATTACTGTCAGGGCATTATCGCATCCTCACTTAACCTGTCATGAAACATTTATATCCCCCTTCTATACCCCTCTCTCTCTCTCTCTCTCTCTCTCTCTCTCTCTCTCTCTCTCTCTCTCTCTCTCTCTCTCTCTCTCTCTCTCTCTCTCTCTCTCTCTCTCTCTCTCTCTCTCTCTCTCCACCCCTCCTCAGACTATTGTATTTGGGCGGGGGAGATAGGGAAGAGAGGCAGGGGAGAGAGGGGTCCACTGAATATATTTCAGTGCTATTTGAGGGGTGATTGGGTGGGCTGTGGGTGAAGGGGGTGATGGGGGTGGGCTCTGGGTGAGCTGGGGGGTGATGGAGTTGATGGGGGGTGATGAGGTGGGCTGGGAGTGATGAGGGTGATGGGAGGTGATGAGGGGTGAGGTGGTGATGGGGGTAATGAGGGGTGGGCTGGGAGTGATGGGGGTGATGAGGGGTGATGAGGGTGATGGGAGGTGATGAGGGGTGAGGGGGGTGATGGGGGTAATGAGGGGTGATGGGGTGGGCTGGGAGTGATGGGGGTGATGAGGGGTGATGAGGGTGATGGGAGGTGATGAGGGGTGAGGGGGGTGATGGGGTAATGAGGGTGATGGGGGTGATGAGGGTGATGAGGGTAATTGGGGTGATGACGGGTGATGGGAGGTGATGAGGGGTGAGGGGGGTGATGGGGGTAATGAGGGGTGATGGGGTGGGCTGGGAGTGATGGGGGTGATGAGGGGTGATGAGGGTGATGGGAGGTGATGAGGGGTGAGGGGGGTGATGGGGTAATGAGGGGTGATGGGGGTGATGAGGGGTGATGAGGGTAATTGGGGTGATGACGGGTGATGGGAGGTGATGAGGGGTGAGGGGGGTGATGGGGGTAATGAGGGGTGATGGGGTGGGCTGGGAGTGATGGGGGTGATGAGGGGTGATGAGGGTGATGGGAGGTGATGAGGGGTGAGGGGGGTGATGGGGGTAATGAGGGGTGATGGGGGGTGATGAGGGGTGAGGGGGGTGATGGGGGTAATGAGGGGTGATGGGGTAATGAGGGGTGATGGGGTGGGCTGGGAGTGATGGGGGTGATGAGGGGTGATGAGGGTGATGGGAGGTGATGAGGGGTGAGGGGGGTGATGGGGGTAATGACGGGTGATGGGGTGAGCTGGGGGGTGATTCCAGCAGCAGAAGATGGACGAGCCTCAGATAGACAGATCTAATTAACCCAGAGCTCATTGTGATGGTCTGTGTCCAAAATGGCACCCTATTCTCTATGCACACTATTCTCTATGTACGGAATAGGGTGCCATTTGGGACGTAACCCTAGCCTTCCCTTCCCAGCACTATAAAGGGAACAGGATACAATTTGGAATGAGGCCCAGGAGCTTGCCATGGATGCATGGAATCCAGAAGAACTCTTATATCAGCCTCTGATGAGATTAATATCAGGGAAGATTAATCCACACTCTCTCTATCACACAAACACACAAACACACACACACACATACTCACACATACAAACACACGTGAGGTGCATAACCCTGTATGTAGCTACTGTGGAACGGTTAATTCATAGGAAACAGTAGCCTAAATATCTAAATATAACTCTATACTGTAAAGATCAGCACATAACAATTTATTAATGGTTTGTTGTCATGGCCTCGTGCTTTACATAGTGTAAGTGTTTATGTGTGTTCGGTGTTTGTGTGTACATTTGATATTAAACAGGCCAAATGACACATGTACCATACTGTATGTAATTAATATTGCAAATGTATTTGTAGATGTAGAAAATAAGAGAGAGAGAGAGAGAGAGAGAGAGAGAGAGAGAGAGAGAAAGAAAGAGAGAGAGAGAAAGACTTTTGACTTTTTGTCTTTCTTTAATGGTACATCCTCATTTCATTAAACCCCCCCCCCCCCCCCCCCCCCCCCCCCCACTAAAAAAATAAAATACCAATATCCCCTGTACTGCATACTCACCTTTCACTCTACTCCACGATACAAAAACAACACCACACATCACAATAACCCAAACCTCACCACTTCTACAACCGTATATCCAGACCATCTTCCCCAGCTATACAGACAGCCCCCCCAACACACCATATCTCTTGAAACATCTCCACACTTTTTATCATTTTATAGAAACCAAATTCTACCCTAAGGCGCGCAGAGACCATTCCATTAAATTATAGTAAAGGGTCTGTTATCCTTCCACCTTTGACCCTGTTCCTGCTTGTTATCCAAATAGCTAACTTTGCCTGAGAAAACAGAACATTCAACAACACACATTTTGCCTTTTCCTTATTTGAATACCTGTACCCCATTATAAACATCCCGACAGTAAACTCCACCCCCAACCTCTCACACAGACATTCCAACAGAGACATTAAAGGCATTAACCTGGCGCACACAGAAAACACATGAATCACAGTTTCATTCATGACACAGAAAGGACACCCCTGTCCGACTCCCAGTTCCTTTTGTCGGAATGCAGCCACCCTGCTTTCCAGTTCCACCAGGCCCTGTCCTCCTTCATCAACTCTCCTACCCCGACGCACTCACGCAACACGCAAAAGAAGTCCAGTCCAATTATTCCCCAGAATTTTGTATAAAACTCCACTGGGAGTCCATCGACCCCCGGTGCACAGCCGGGGGACATCTGGGTTACGGCCTCTGCCAGTTCATGGGACAACAGGGGAATGTCCATTTCATCCATTTGTACCAGAGAGAGCTTAGGGAGTTCGGCAATCAAAACCTGAGCACACATAGGATCACACAGTTCTGCCCTATACAACTCTGTATAAAACTGTTGCCAGAAAAGCCGAATTTGGACTTTTCCCACATCCCACCATTGACTCAGAGACTCATACTCCTCTCTTCGCTGCCCCCACCTTTCCCAAATGGTCTGGAACCTGAGCAAAAAGTGGCATCTTGTAAGAGCTTTACATTAAACTTCCAATAGGATGCCTGCCGAGGCCCTGGTGAAATAGACAGCCGAGCCATGGTTATGTGATGATCCGAAAAACCTACCGGGAGAATAGTAGCGCCCAACAGCCTATTGCTCTGACAATCGATCAAGCCGGGCTGCACTCACCCTAGCCCCAAAGACCTTCACCCATGTATACTGTCTTGTGTTGGGATGTCTAGTTCTCCAAACATCCACTAGGTCAAACTGATTAATAATGTCCCTTAACACCCCCACTGAACCAGAATGAGGCTCATCCCCATTTCTGTCTTTCGTAAATCCATTGTACAGTTCCAGTCCCCGCCGACCACCAGCGTCTCCTCAGGTGATATCTGTGAGAGTTCCTGTCTAAGACACCCAAATAGAAGCCCCCTCCCTCGCCCTGTGTTAGGCGCATACATATTTATAAAGACAAAACCCCTGTTGTTAATTTCTGCTTTTACTACAAGCAGTCTAACCCTACACACCTCTTTTGAGGAGAACATTTTTACAGACAGACCCGGTACAAAAAGGACTGCCACCCCCTGCACTAACATTTGTCCTAAGGCTCAGCACACTTGCCCCTTTCCACCAGAGCCCCCAATCAACTTAATTCACCACATCTCTATGCGTCTCCTGCAGAAACAACACCTGTACTTTTTTTTTTTTTACATATTCACCCAACACACTCCTCTTTCCCGCATCTCTGGCGCCAATAATATTAAGCGAGCCTACCCAAAGAGTCTCCATAAGAAGTGGGAGAAAAGCCAGCAGAGAAAGACACCAATAGCAAAGCTCAAAAAGCCCCAGTGCCAGAAAGAAAACGTTCATCTAAACAGTGTCTGAAGGTAGACTTTTACGCACGGTTGTGACCTACTTCCTCAACCTAAACCGTTTCCTGGGTGAGAGGACACCATGCCCGTCATTTTTCATAGCATGTTGTACTGATCTTACAAACTTTCCCGGATCATTCAGGAACCTTGACAGTTCCCTCACCGTGTACTTTGACCCCTCTGACTGACTGGCTGTCAGCTCTGGACCCATTGAGGAGGAGTCTGAAAAGAAATCCTCCTCATCGTCTTCCTCCTCAGACTCACCTTCCTCCTCCTCATCTCCATCTCCCATCCTGACCACCTGCTCTTCCTCTCTAGTCAGGACCTCCCCCCCAGCACCAGGCAAAAGTTCCTTGGTGCCTTTCACCACACCAGCCTCTGCCCTCCCACCTCCTTTCTTCTCCCCCTTTTTCCTCTTCCACTTGACACCCCTCCTCCACCCCCCCTAGTCACTTACCCTTCCCACTACACTCTCCTCATCCACTAGCATAACCTGACTAAGCCCAGCCTCATCTACACCACCATCCATGACATGACTAGACCCCGTCTCAGCTACACCACCATCCATAACATGACTAGACCCAGCCTCATCTACACCACCATCTATAACATGACTAGACCCAGACTAAGCTATACCAACCTCCATTACATGACTAGACCCAGCCTCATCTGCACCACCACCTATAGCATGACTAGGCCCAGCCTCACCTACACCACCACCTATAGCATGACTAGACCCAGCCTTAGCTACACTACCATCTTTAGCATGACTAGGCCCAGCCTCATCTAACCCACCATCTGTAGCATGACTAGGCCCAGCCTCATCTAACCCACCATCTGTAGCATGACTTGGCCCAGCTTTAGCTACACTACCATC